>NC_091458.1:159268995-159543995 GCF_027789765.1 Dendropsophus ebraccatus
TACAACACTCTGATGCTTGGCACTGTACTTGGAGATGAACGGTTTCCATTAGACTCCTTGTGCACATGTGTTTGCTCTAAATAAGATTTGTACCTCTGCAGTTACGGAGCCAGAAGAGCAATGGCAGCGGCTATGCACTATGCACCCCCAGCACTACGGCCATATTCCCACATTTCGTGCACAATGTGTTCAGAGCTCCATAAATGTTGATGTCGGGAGCTCCGAACTCTGTTCCATAGCACGTTGTCCATATTTACGGACCGTGGGACTATGGCTTAGTGACGCTGCTCTGTAACTGCGGTTTGCTGTTGTACAATGCAGTAATCTGCAGAGGGACATGAGCCATTACAGGCAGGTATAACAGCTTGGCTTTTGTAATGCAGCATTTATTATTGTTCCTGCTTTCTCCTCAGCGTGGGCGCCATATTGAAAAAGGCTCTGGGTGGCGTGTCAGTGACGGTATCTTCTGGCCTCTCGCTGGGCGTCTTCTTCCTGCAGTTTCTGGAGTGGTGGTATTCTGCCGAAAACCAAGAGACTGTGAAGTCTTTGAGCACATTGCCTGCTCCCACCGCTCCCATTCATTTCGACCTGGTGACCTATTCTCCTCTCCTGCCCAAACTGAAGACAGTTTGCCCGCTCTGTCGGAAAGTAAGAGTGAACGACACGGCTCTGGGAACCTCGGGCTACGTCTTCTGCTACCGGTGTGCCTATTACTATGTGAAGAATCACCAGCGCTGCCCAGTGAGCGGCTACCCAACCGAGCTCCAGCATCTGATACGGCTCTACACTCCGGACGGTTAGACCGGGCCTGGACTGAGCACCGAAGACTTGGGGAGATGGAACACCCAAGAAGCCAGTATTGTAGTAGATACTTTACACACTTGGATCCTGAGATTTTCAAGCAGTTTGGTAGATGTCGCCTGAACCACATAAGGATTTCTTCATTCTTGAAGACAAAACGAGAACTTCACGATTGTTTAGTCACTAAAATGTAATGAAAACTCATTTTCATGGAGTTCTTTAAAACGATCAGTCCCGGAATATAGATGTAGAGTTTGTACTGAGGCTTTATAATAGAGATTGACAAAATAATTTATATACTGGTAATAAATTGGCATGATTTTACTTCTCACCACCAAGATACTAGAGTGCTAATATGGTTCCCAGCAGCATAGTATAGCTCTGCCATGCAGTCCCCGAAGCGACCAGCTGCAGCCGTGAAAAGGTTGTTTTATTCCACCGCACAAGTACAGGAGCGGCAACCAGTCATCTGGGCGGGGAGTCACGGAACTCTGCCTGTCAGCACGCAGTGCAGAGATGATTGACAGGCAGAGAGTGGTGACTAGTCACAGACAGCTCCCTGTCCAGATGACTAGTTGCTGCCCCTCTCCTGTCCTTGTGTGGTGGAATAAAACTAATTTTTCACCGCTGTAAAGCCACTGCTGCAGATACGACTGGTCGCTTCGAGGAGCTGCACAGTAGAACTATACTGTGCAGCAAGGAACCATGTCAGCACAATCGTGCCCTTTAATAGTAAAAGATTAAATACATATAAAAGAAAACGCACAAATAAGCATTAGAAAATTATTAGAATTATTAGTGTCAAATTGTGGAAAATATCAGTATTTAACGTTGTGATCTATAGATGCACTTCATTCACCAACACAAACCATTAAAATCAATGAGATTAGCGCAATTTCTATAGGGCTGTGTCCAACTTGCTATAAGAATTCTGGTTTAGGGTATATTCACACGGGCGGGCTCGCAGCGAGATTCTCGCTGCGAGCCCGGCAGGTCCTGGCAGTTCCCATACACTACATACTTGCTGCGGTCTAAACGACCCTTCTGCTCCCGCCCGGCTCCCCCGCTGTAAGCATACATTACCTGTCCTTGCTGCACGGGTCCGGCGTCCTGCTCTCCTGTCCGGCCAATCAGTGGCTGCGCCTGGGCAACACACTGATTGGCCGGACGGGAGAGCAGGACGCCGGACCCGTGCAGCAAGGACAGGTAAAGTATACTTACAGCGGGGGAGCCGGCTGGGAGCAGAAGGGGTTAAGGGCGGTATAATTACATACTCGCTGCGGTCGTTTAGACCGCAGCAAGTATGTAGTGTATGGGAACTGCCAGGACCTGCCGGGCTCGCAGCGAGAATCTCGCTGCAAGCCCGCCCGTGTGAATATACCCTTAGGCAAAAAGCTCTTGCAGGTAAGTCTATAGGATAGCCATGTACCATAGCTATCAGCCAACCACTGTCCTATCAGACCTCCACATACATGCGCTCACTGAGGGGATGTTCCTACATGTTGCAGGAACACAATGAAGGACGGCTGGACAACAATTAAAGAAGTCTGGGGTTAGACTTTTTTTTTTTTAAAGAGCCGGGGAGGAGGTGGCTGAACATAACAACATGCACCTATCTCCTGGGGTAAATAAGGTAGCAAAGGGGCAGCACGATGCCGCAGTTGGTAGGACTGTAGCCTTGCAGCGCTGGGGTCCTGGGTTGAAATCCAACTAAGGGAAACATCTGCAAAGAGTTTGTATGTTCTCTGTGTTTTTTAGATTGAATTTTAATTGTGAGCCCTAATGGGGACAGGGAATAAAATTGGCAAACTATACAAAGTGCTGCGGAATCAGTGTGCGCCATACAAATAACTGTATTATTATTACTACGCAGTGAAAATGCATGTGTGACTGTGAATACAGCCTGAGCAGGAAGAAATGCCTTTGAAGTGTACCTGTTATTTAAAACAAACTTTTGACATGTCATAGAGATGTGTTCAGACATATACCAATTGTGAGAACGAGCTGAGAGAAGACCACGCTAATGGTGCGTTTACACAGACAGATTTATCTGACAGATCTTAGAAGCCAAAACCAGGAGCAGACTATAAACAGGGATCAGGTCATAAAGGAAAGACTTAGATCTATCCTCTTTTTAAATCCATTCCTGGCTTTGGCTTCCAAAATCTGTCAGATAAATCTTTGTGTAAACGCACCCTAATCCTAAGTTTACACAAGGCAACCGATCGCACGTTTAACGATTTCAAAATAACAATTTTTTTTTATAACGATCAGTGTTTATCGTACGGAAAAATCGTTTTGCGATCGGGCGCCGACAGTACGCCCCCCCTCCCCCCGGCGCCACTCCAATCGCCCCCACCGCCGCGGCCAAGAGCATACGTTACCTGCTCCGCGCCGGGAATTTCAAACGGCTCCTCTTCAGCACTAATTGGCTGAAGGGGAGCCGTTTGAAATTCCCAGATCCCCTCTTCAGCCAATCAATGCAAGGCAGCACTGATTGGCTGAAGAGGAGCCGTTTAAAATTCTCAGCTCATCTCTTCAGCCAATCAATGCGCTGAAGAGGGGAGCCGGGGATCTTAAAGACCTGCTGCACGGAGCAGGTAACGTATGCTCTTGGCCACGGCGGTGGGGGCAATCGGAACGATAGCGGGTGGGGGTGTCGATCAGAGCAGAGACGGCGGCTGCGAATTCGATCGTTAGTGCGAAAATTCGCCTGATAATCGCTCTTGTAAACTTAGCATAAGGGCCACATTAGACGGCCCGATCCCTATAGTAAACTAGTGCCGATCTGTGCTCATTTACTGAGCCTATTATATATCCCAATTATCATGCAGCAAGGATTATATATAAATTATATATATATTATAATCTCATTAGAGATGTCTGTTTAGCCCTTGCATTAAAAGTGAGGTCCATATCTTACCTGTCCGTGCTCCCCAGTTTTCTCTTGGCTTCTGCCTGCGATCTGCAGCCTTTGGTGAAACTTTAGAGATAGTCTTTGATTGGTCGACCATAGAATGGAGTGTATGGTGCGAAGATGCGTGTGGTGGTGAGAGGGTAATCCACCGGGATTCCTCAGTGTGAACATACCCTAACAGCACTGCCAAAGGGTTTGTGTTGAACAAACCTGGCAGCCTTATATATTAAACTTACCAACTATAAACCACCACTAACCTTATAAAAAATAAACCATGTTCAACGTAACTTGTCATTCTGTACTGGTGTAAGAAAACTCATTCTGTTCTGGCCGCCACTGTCATCACCAGTATGTAGCAGGGTGTGGATGGCACAGCGGCAGCCGCGGTGTAATAGACTCCTTTGGCCCATGGTCCAGGTACATCATTGTGCTTGGAGATGACGGAGGACCAGGCGTTCAGCAGTCATTTATCATATAGGCCAACACTGAGGACACAGCTGCAGTCAGTTATCATACAGACAATTCCATACACAGCTGCTATTTCTCATCTTAATGTCTGGAATTTTTTTCAGTACAGGTCAAGCAATTTTATTTTATTTTTTTTTGTAAATCATGTGATTCCAAGACTTCCACTGATGATTGGGGGAGACAAAAAAATGCCAGTGTGCATATAGACATGACATTTTTACCCCCTGAATACAAGTCTATCAGGGAAAAAAACATGAAATGAAAGAATAGTGGAGCTTACAATACAGTATTGTGGCTGAGGTCAATCCTGTACCAAAGGGTGAAGGACATAAGATTGGAGAAAATATAGAAATGTCCATTACAATAAGCTGGATATGTATTATTTATAATGAATCAGAGGATTAAAAATATTAAATAATCTTGGAACTCAAATGTATGAATAGAAATAAAAGTAAAAATAAAAATGGGAAATGAACAGTTAAAATATAATTGTGGGGGGGGGGGGGGGGGGGGGAGTAAACAGTAAACACTGCCAAAGTACAAACACACTGAAATACACTACAAGGTACTGACAGATCTTTATTTATGCACATATCCACATTTTGTAAGTTCATACATAATATAGGACAGATATGTTAGGAAGCATGGGTGGCTGCATATAGGAACGGATGAGGTCACAGTGTAAGAAATATGATTATTGACAATATTAATATTAATGCATACTAATACTGAGCAATAACATTCCCACGTAAATTCTAGGGGACAATCAGCAAAGAAAGTACACAACAACGCATATAAATACAAGGAATTATATTATATACAAAGGCAAATGAACGGTGTGAAAGATAAGCAAACAAAATCATAAAACCTGCACAAACTAACCCACCACCAATATGAGACAGTACATAAAGCAATGATCAGAAATAATCAGACAAAACCCCAAAACAACAATAACGAATCCCACAGAGATACAACAGCAAATAACCCACCACAAATCCAAGCAGATTATGAAGCAATAATCAGAAATAATCAGACAATAACCCTAAATCAATAATAATGAACCAACACAGTTATCACAACCAACCATCTACCATAACAAGAATACAAAAATAGAATAATGAACAGCCAGCAATATATCTACCAAGTCTGAACGCCAGTCCTCCCGGCCCAGATCCTTCCAATAGTTTGATCTCCCCAGGAATCTCTCCCATAGATCTTAGCATCCGGCGTGCTAAGAGACACCAAGCTCAGAGACCTCCAAGCTACCTCCCAGGGTGTCCAAAACCTGGGTATTTTATAGTGATTTTAGACTCCCACTTCAGTATTTTCCCATGGGTGCTGGAGACACCGAGTCTCTGTCCTTCATCAAAGCAAGTTCTCTGATCTTTGTGCTTTCTCTCCCAATACGCAAAAGAATGACGATGTCATCTTATCCTGTACTTAACGAGTAAACTTCTTCTTCGTTTGCGCATTGTGAGAGATCGCACCAGCAGACACTGACTACGACTTCTTCAGGCACATGAATCCTTCTATCTTCAGGAGCCTTTGTAATGTAACTAAACAAACATTTCTCTGGCCTCCTGATTAACACTGTAGAACTAACAATCACCCCTGGTTAAACTGTTTATAGGAATCGAATTTAGACTCTATATTGCTGACTGTTCTTACAAATGTCCAACATTAATTCCAAATACATAGAACCAGATTTTATCCCTGTACGTCATTTCTTACGTCATCGCTGTATATCTTACAACAGCACAACTCACAAGTCCTTCAAAAGTGATTTATTTACAAGGTCCAGTAGATCTCACATGGTGTCATATCAGATGTACAGCACCCTGTGAGTTACACTACTTGTGAAGGACGTGTGAGGTATGACGGCTGGGCCGCTTTCTTGTGGAAATGATACTTACACGTATTGAAGTATGGATGATGGGAGTAAAGATAAATGAATTTACAGGATGAACAGAGAAGCGCTTCATTAGCTCGACAAACGGCTTTTCAGCTGCGGCCCTTGAAATTTATGCTGGTGGAGGAAAAGAGGCGGAACGGCTCCAGGCAGGGGACTAGTGTTATAGAACTTTGTAATGTGTGTTAGTTAAGAGAAAAAAAAACGCGGGAGTCGTCCTTTAGTTTTACACATGAATAGAACGTCATTCTATTCATGCGCAGGACTTAAAGTGAATGTACCGCTGGTGCATTTGCTTTAACTTGGAAAAAAAAAAAATACCAACACAAGTCAGTTACCTACACTGAATGGTTGTTGAATAAAAGGGGTAGTGCGGCGCTAAACAATAATTCACTAAATAACACACATTACAAAGTTATACAACAATGTATGTTATGTTAGTGAATGACCCCCCTCCCCGTGTCCCCCCCACCCCCTGGAAGTGTAGTGCTCTATACTTAAAATCACGGCTGAGCAGGTGATGATGCCGGGGGGAGGGGGGCAGCATGAAGGAGGGCTGGTGGCCTCCCGAAGATGACATCATTGTCGCAAGATGGCGGCCGGGGTCGCCACGAATCAGGTGAGTACAGAGCACTACACTTTTAGGTCTAGCGTGGGTGAGGGGACACAGGGAAGGGGGCCATTCACATACATAACAACGTTGTATAACTTTATAATGTGTGTTATTTAGTGAATTATTGTTTAGCGCCGCACTACCCCTTTAAGAAAAATAATCACAGCCTCCTAGGGTAATGAAACAAAAATATTGTATACTCACCTGCTTAAAGGGTATAAACCCACACACCGTATACACAGCGTATTTACTGCTGCGATACGCAGCGAATACGCAGCAAAAACGCAACAAATACGCAACAAAAACGCAGCAGATTAGATCTAAATAACTGAACTCAGCATTAAATCTTCACCATCAAACTGCTGCGTATTTGCTGCGTATTTGTTGCGTATTTGCTGCGTATACGGTGTGTGGGTTTGTACCCTAAAGGGGCTGTCCAGGAACTATTCACACTTTGCCATGATGTAGGGGATAAGTTAGTGATGCATACTTACCTCTCCTGCCGCTGCTCCTCGGCTCTATTCCCCAGTACACCATCGCTCACACGGCCTGTAGAGAAGAAAATGCATCGGTTCAATATGAGAATTAACATCTGACACCATTTTTCTTCTCTAATTCTCTATAAATCTGCTGGAAAATGAGTTGAATCCAGCAGCGAGGTCCTTGGTCTCAGCTCAGAGAGAAGATCACATGATCAGCGACTGGTCAGCGCGGACGGAATCGTCGTACACTACCAGCTCATATTACATCACACTCATCACCGCTGAACACGTCCGCCAGCTCTGGATCATTTCCATTTTAAAAAAATTGTATGCGTTACTGATCACATGACTCAGTCACATGATTTGTTACAAAATAAATCAAATACAAAAAAAAAAAAAAAAAAGTGTCACATATTGGGGGCTTCACGTGGTGTGTAAATTTCTTTTCCCTGAAGACAAGTAGACAAAAGCAGCAAAAAAACACAAAAAAAAACTGCAAAGTGTGAACTCAGCCAAGACACTTTTAACAAAAAAAATAAAACTACCCTACAAAACGATAATTAAAAAAAAAAAAAATAATATATATATATATATATATATATATATATATATATATATATGGAATCATCTAGTCCCTCTCACCTGTAACATAACGCGGGAAGCCTCCGGGAATCCCCATCTCCGAGTGAACACGACATTGCAGCTTCGGTCCCTTTAAGCCGAATCACGTGAGTGGGCGGGGAGTACGTAAACCATACGTCCTGAGAGGCGGAGCCTGTGGGGAGTGGTGACGTCACTCGCCGTCTCCGTTAGTTGCTTTTGTTTTAAATATAAACGAAGCCCAGCGCGCCCAGGGCGCCAGCGGCGGCGCCACAGCCCGTACAGCGCTATGTACACGGTGTATAATCCGCCTATAGAGCGGGGGCTGCCGGGTGTTCTACTCTCAGGAACCTCCCATTCATGACGTCACTAGTAACCCCGCCCACTTCATGAGAAAGTCAGTCAGGCGGGAATTGTGACTGACAGAGAGCGAGCTCCCGGGATCCTGCGCTGTGACGGGTCAGTATGCGGCTGCGGCGGCTCCGGGGTGACCCCCGTATACATGACACTGCAGCCGGTTATGCCGCCCCTCTAATCCTTAACGGCCGCGTCTCTGACATTAGAGCGGATCAGCGGGTTACTGTCACTTTCGTTTCTCGCTCCTCTGCTGCGGATTCTGTACGGATAGTACCTATTCCCGGAGACCCCCTCCCCTGCAGCAGCTATGACAGGCTGCTGTTTGCTGGCCAACATTCACACTTAGGGTGCGTTCACACCTACAGGATCCGCAGCTGATTTTCTGCTGCAGATCCGCAGCAGAATAAATAACTGAACACAACATTAAATCTGCTGCAAATCCTGTAGGTGTGAACGCAATCTAAGGAATTGTTCACTAATTTGGAATTTACTTCTATTAAAACATCTCCGACCTTCCAGTACTTATCAGCTGCTGTATGTCCTGCAGGAAGTGGTGTATTCTCTCCAGTCTGACACAGTGCTCTCTGCTGCCACCTCTGTCCATGTCAGGAACTGTCCAGAGCAGCAGCAAATCCCCATAGAAAACCTCTTCTGCTCTGGACAGTTCCTGACATGGACAGAGGTGGCAGTAGAGAGCACTGTGTCAGACTGGAGAGATTAAACCACTTACTGCAGGACATGCAGCAGCTGATAAGTACTGGAAGACTGGAGATTTTCAATGGACGTAAATTACAAATCTTTGACACCAGTTGATTTGAAATAATTTTTTTGTGAACAATCCCTTTAAGAAATCCCTCCATGCCCCTACGTCACCTCAGACCGGACAAGCCTCCTGCTTCTGCTTGCAGCCCCCTCATCGTGAGAGAAAGAGAGGGCAGCAGGGAATGTCTGCAGACACAGTGCAGCCACATATATCACCTGCACCCGGCTCTGCATGGAGGGCAAGTATAGTCATGTGTAAGTGTGCAAATATATGTCATCGGACCATTATATGTATGATATGTATATGTAATACACACAGTGATGTCACACCGTACAGGGGGGGGGGGGATAATACACGCAGTGATGTCACACCGTACAGGGGGGGGGGGATAATACACGCAGTGATGTCACACCGTACAGGGGGGGGGGGGATAATACACGCAGTGATGTCACACCGTACAGGGGGGGGGGGGGGGATTATACACGCAGTGATGTCACACCGTACAGGGGGGGGGGGGATAATACACGCAGTGATGTCACACCGTACAGGGGGGGGGGGATAATACACGCAGTGATGTCACACCGTACAGGGGGGGGGGGGGGATAATACACGCAGTAATGTCACACCGTACAGGGATACTACACGCAGTGATGTCACAGTACAGGGATACTACACGCAGTTATGTCACAGTACAGGGATAATACACGCAGTGATGTCACAGTACAGGGATAATACACGCAGTGATGTCACAGTACAGGGGGGGGGATAATACACGCAGTGATGTCACAGTACAGGGGGGGGGATAATACACGCAGTGATGTCACAGTACAGGGGGGGGATAATACACGCAGTGATGTCACAGTACAGGAGGGGGGATAATACACGCAGTGATGTCACAGTACAGGAGGGGGGATAATACACGCAGTGATGTCACAGTACAGGAGGGGGGATAATACACGCAGTGATGTCACAGTACAGGAGGGGGGATAATACACGCAGTGATGTCACAGTACAGGAGGGGGGATAATACACGCAGTGATGTCACAGTACAGGGGGGGGATAATACACGCAGTGATGTCACAGTACAGGGGGGGGATAATACACGCAGTGATGTCACAGTACAGGGGGGGGGGATAATACACGCAGTGATGTCACAGTACAGGGGGGATAATACACACAGTTATGTAGCTAGTCGCTAAGAGAGACAAAATGGCGGACACAGACAGTGCACCCTAAGCTCAGCCCCGCCCACTGACTACCTACTTGCCCCCCAGGCTAAACCCTAGGGCAGCAACTTTGCGGCGGTCCCTGTACTGGCTTGGTGGGACACAAAGACAAGACAGACAGACAAAACACATTAAAGAATGGTCGACAGTCCGGGTCACAACAATCGGGCAGAAAAGTACAAAATCACAATCCAAGAAGCAAGGTCAATAAACAGGCAATATGGTCAGGGGCAGCAGCTAGCAGGGATAGTCAGAAATACAAGGCAAAAATAGTCAGACTAAACAGAGCAAGAGAACCAGAACCAGGCAGAGACGCGCTCAATATCCGGCACTAGAATGAGCCTCAGCCAAATACTTATAGGGAACAAGGAGACAGTTCCAGCCCCTATTGGACAAGGCTCCTGGTTCCAAACAGAATCACCTGCGGATCAGAACTGGCAGCAGTGTAACTCCTTAATAGCCAGAGCACACAGCAGACGGGTGGGGCTGAACACAATACTAGAAATAGGCCAGTGTTCAGACAGGGTTCAGGTTACTGCACAAGACATACAAAACACTGAATATCAGCGCCATCTCAGCCGTGCAGCACGAGCCGAGGGGCGCACGGAGTTCATCCCAGGCACATTCATGACAGTCACAGTACAGAGATAATACACACAGTGATGTCACAGTACAGGGGGGATAATACACACAGGGATGTCACAGTACAGGGGGGATAATACACACAGTGATGTCACAGTACAGGGGGGATAATACACACAGTGATGTCACAGTACAGAGATAATACACAGTGATGTCACAGTACACGGGGGATAATACACACAGTGATGTCACAGTACAGGGGGGGATAATACACACAGTGATGTCACAGTACACGGGGATAATACACACAGGGATGTCACAGTACAGGGGGGATAATACACACAGTGATGTCACAGTACACGGGGGATAATACACACAGTGATGTCACAGTACACGGTAGGATAATACACACAGGGATGTCACAGTACACGGGGGATAATACACACAGGGATGTCACAGTACAGAGATAATACACACAGTGATGTCACAGTACACGGGGGATAATACACACAGTGATGTCACGGTACAGGGGGGATAATACACACAGTGATGTCACAGTACAGAGATAATACACACAGTGATGTCACAGTACAGAGATAATACACACAGTGATGTCACAGTACACGGGGGATAATACACACAGTGATGTCACAGTACACGGGGGATAATACACACAGTGATGTCACAGTACACGGGGGATAATACACACAGGGATGTCACAGTACAGAGATAATACACACAGTGATGTCACAGTACACGGGGGATAATACACACAGTGATGTCACGGTACAGGGGGGATAATACACACAGTGATGTCACAGTACAGAGATAATACACACAGTGATGTCACAGTACAGAGATAATACACACAGTGATGTCACAGTACACGGGGGATAATACACACAGTGATGTCACAGTACAGGGGGGGATAATACACACAGGTTTTTAGAATCACAGTTTTTCAACATGTATGCCAAGTCGGAGAATATAGTGGGCACCACTCTATAACCTAAGTGCTAAACCAATGTGTATAAGAAACACAGAAGGACTATGAAGAAAAAGCATATGACACGATGACACGATTTGGGACTTACATCCCTGAGGAAGCCTGGTACAGCGGAACGCGTGGGGTGTTTTTGCTGCTCCCACCTGACCAATCCTTCACCCCACACAGTATTTGTGGTCCGTATTTTGCAACAAAAAAACAGGAGTGGATTGAAAACCTAGAAAGGCTATGTTCACACACTACCGAAATTGAGTGGATGTCCATCATTTAAAGGCAAATAACGGCCAATGTTTTAACATAACAAACATTGTGACAGCGCTATGAATTATTGATGACAAAGCATAAAATACATTAAATATAGTAATAAAAGGATGGATAAATTCCAGTGCACAAATGCCAACTATACAGGCGGGTGGGATTAACTAGCAGCAGAGGGTGATCAGGGACTAGAAAGAGTTAAAGGAGAAGTCTGTCGAAAATTTTTATTAAAGTATTGTATTCCCCCCGAAAAATTATGCAAATGCCCAATATACACTTATTAAAGGGGTTATCCAGCGCTACAAAAACATGGACACTTTCCCCCTACTGTTGTCTCCAGTTTGGGTAGGGTTTTAAAACTCAGTTCCATTGAAGTAAATGGAGCTTAATTGCAAACTGCACCTGAACTGGAGACAACAGTAGGGGGAAAAGTGGCCATATTTTTGTAGCGCTGGATAACCCCTTATAAAGTGCTTTTTTCCCTGCACTTACTACTGCTTCTAGGCTGCACTTCCTGGGTAACATGGTGATGTCACTTCCTGGGTAACATGGGGATGTCACTTCCTGGGTAACATGGTGATGTCACTTCCTGGGTAACATGGGGATGTCACTTCCTGGGTAACATGGGGATGTCACTTCCTGGGTAACATGGGGATGTCACTTCCTGGGTAACATGGGGATGTCACTTCCTGGATAACATGGTGATGTCACTTCCTGTGTAACATGGTGATGTCACTTCCTGGATAACATGGTGATGGCACTTCCTGGATAACATGGTGATGGCACGACTCCCAGAGCTGTGCGGGCTGTGGCTGCTGGAGAGGATGATGGCAGGGGGACACTAAGGGACACAGAGCACTGGAGGGACACTGAGCATCTCTCTGCCATCATCCTCTCCAGCAGCCACAGCCTGCACAGCTCTGGGAGTCATGCCATCACCATGTTATCCAGGAAGTGACATCACCATGTTATCCAGGAAGTGACATCACCATGTTATCCAGGAAGTGACATCACCATGCTATCCAGGAAGTGACATCACCATGCTATCCAGGAAGTGACATCACCATGTTATCCAGGAAGTGAGATCTCCGTGTTATGCAGGAAGTGACATCACCATGTTATGCAGGAAGTGACATCACCATGTTATGCAGGAAGTGACATCACCATGTTATGCAGGAAGTGACATCACCATGTTATCTAGGAAGTGACATCACCATGTTATCCAGGAAGTGACATCACCATGTTATCCAGGAAGTGAAGCCTTGATGCAGTAGTAAGTGCAGGGGAAAAAAAACACTTTATAAGCATTTCCCGTAATAAGTGTATACTGGGGATTTGTATAACTTTTGGGGGACAATACAATACTTTGTACAAAATACAAAATTTTTGACAGACTTCTCCTTTAACGTTATCTCAGAAAAGAAATACATTGAACCCTGGATTACAAGTAACTTGCTCTGAGAACATTTGACTAGACAATCTTTATAAAACTGTAACTCGTTAAACAATCAAGATTTCTTAATATG
Source organism: Dendropsophus ebraccatus (assembly GCF_027789765.1). NCBI lineage: Eukaryota > Metazoa > Chordata > Amphibia > Anura > Hylidae > Dendropsophus > Dendropsophus ebraccatus. Next base: position 159,282,504 of record NC_091458.1, read on the forward strand.
CGCCCCGTGTGTCCCCATCCTGGTACTGTACTGGGTACGAAGCCTCTCATTCTAACCTACTGCTACCTGATAAGCTCTGCCCTGGTGAACGGACACCTTCCAGCTCTCCTCCAGTGTCCGACCCCATCAATGCTGCTTCCCTCTGACCCCCGGATTAACCCCTTCACTGATAGCTGATTAAAGGAGTAGTCCGGCCTCGGGAATACATTTTTAATCTGCAGGGGCATGGGGGGAACATAACAAACTATGTGCCGTGCCTCTCCAGCACTGGATCGCCACTATGGGACCCCCGCCAGACTCCACCATCTCCAGCAGAACCGTTGTGTGGTCAGCCTTTCAGTAAGGGCCCTATGACAGATTTTTTTCTGCCAAAACCAGGAACAGACTATAAGCAGAGAACAGGTCATAAAGGAAAGACTGAGATTTCTCCCCTTTTCAAATCCATTCCTGGCTTTGGCTTCAAAAATCTATCAGACATCTGTGTGTGTAATTGGTCCCCAAGTTAGTGACTGGGGCAGGAAGCTGCTGCAGTCACTGATTGGCTGAGTGGGCTGTCCATCAACCAAGACAGGCATTTTCCATGACATCGTCACAACTTGGGGGGGGGGGGGAATGCCTTCCGGCAGGGGTCCCGGGGCCATTCATACGGAGCATCACAGGAATGGGGAGAGGTAAGTAATGGTTGCTTGTTGTTTTCCCCACTGCCAGCAGTTGGACTTCCCCTTTATCATCTTCTTCACTGATACAGTCGTATTGATAGAGAACGTCTTACCTGCCTTATTTTGGGGTTTTGAACAAATCGTCTGCGTTTCAATTATTTCTTATGGAATTTGAATATTTTACCTATTGACTTATTACTATTTTTTATGTATTTTACTGATTATATGACAATATTTACATTTTATGCAATGATTTATGCTGTATGGCGCATATATTTTGTTTTTTTGTGTTTATAGTTTACATTGGTTATATGCGCCAATATATTAGTTTCATGTGGTTACAATATAGGTGGTAGGCTGGGTGAATGGAGCCAGGTAGGATACATTATACTAGAGTACTAGCGCAGTGTGTTATAGCAGCCATTATGTATTATATTAGTATTGTTATGTATTATAGCAACTATGACCACTAGCACTGACTACCAATGGCCGTCCCTTGTTGCCTCACATTATTTTAAATATTAGTGTATTGGGGTAGCATCTGTTTTTCATGCAAGAAATGACTATGTTTATTGTAGTATTTCTTTCAGTTCACTCTTTTCTTTATATTTGTAGTTTTATAGCATCCCTGCTAGCGTGAATTTTGCCAGAAAAGATGACAGGGAAGTAAGTGGATGCTAACACATTAAACATTCATATTTCATATGTAACCGGATTTTGTAAAAATAAGCTGAATGATGCCATTAAAGAGCTTGAAGATTTTAACTGGGTATGTTCATACTGCCTCAGTGTCCCACAGTGTCTCTATGCGAGGACTCCCGCGCCTCTGCTCCCACCGCTCACTGCACAAAGAAGTGACATGTCAATTTTTTGAGCAGAGAGCAACGCATTTGGAGGCACGTGATGTAAACAAACCTCAAAGTGTTTGAGTATATTCATACTGAGTAAATTCGGCTGAATTTCGTGGCAGACCTCTCCACCGCGGAATCCCGCCTGCCTCAGTGTCCTATAGTCTGTATGAGAGTGTTCGCGCGCCTCTGCTCACTGATCATAGAATTGACATGTCAAATCTTTGATCGGAGAGAGAAAAGGAAGCTGAGGGCGTGCAAGCCCTCCCATAGACAGACTATAGGACACTGAGTCCGGCGGGATTCTCTGCTGCAGAATTAAGCCCAATTTACTGAGTGTGAACATACCCTAACTGTCATTTAACCCTTTAAAGACTTAGCTAAAAAGGTCTTTATGTCACTTAAGGACTGAGGCTCATTTTTTTTCAAACTTGACCTGTCGATTTGCTTACAGCTCTGTGATGCTTTAACTTATCCAATTGATTCTAAGATTGTTTTTTTTATTATGACATATTGGGGGAGATTTATCAAAGAGTGTAAAATTGAGACTGGTGCAAACTGGCCACAGCAACCAATCACAGCTCAGCTTCCAGCTCTGGTGAAAGGAAAGAGGAGCTGTGATTGGTTGCTGTGGCCAGTTTGCACCAGTCTAAATTTTACACCCTTTGATAAATCTCCCCTATTGTACTTTAGGTTAGTTGTAAATTTTGGTCAATACTAGAGATGAGCGAACCGGGTTCGGGTTCGAGTCCATCCGAACCCGAACGTTTGGCATTTGATTAGCGATGGCTGCTGAAGTTGGATAAAGCTCTAAGGTTGTCTGGAAAACATGGATACAGCCAATGACTATATCCATGTTTTCCACATAGCCTTAGGGCTTTATCCAAGTTCAGCAGCCACCGCTAATCAAATGCCAAAAGTTCGGGTTTAGATGGACTCCAGCATGCTCCAGGTTCGCTCATCTCTAGTCAATACATTTAGGGAGGCATTTATTAAGTCCGGCGTTTTTTACGCCGGACTTAAAAATGCCCCCGCAGCTCCGGCGGTACGGGGATTTATGTAGAGGCGGACTGCCTGTACATAAATCCTGTGCGCGCCGTTGCGCACCGCCGAAAACCTACGCCAGCTGAGGACTGGAGTAGGTTTTCGGCGTACATTTGGGCGGAACGGATGATAAATCGCGCGGACTCTGAGTCCGCGCCCTCCGTTCCGCCCACTTCCCGCCTACTTTCCGCCCCCTTTCCGCCCCCTGGCGTACTCGGCGGAAAGTGCCGGTTTGCGATTATTTTATTAGCAAATCGGCCATTTGCGTATAAAATAATACGCAAATCGGCACTTTCCGCCAAAAATCATCCGTCCGCCGGATGATACATGTGGCCCTTAGTGTTTTTTGTGAAAAACTTCAAAAATTTAAATTATTAGGATTTTAATAATTCACTGCTTGTAAGAGGGATAGCCATGCCACATAAATTATTTCATAATTCTCATTTACAATATGTCTGCTTTATGTTAGCATCATTTGGTCAGTGCTCTTTTACTTTTTTTAGGACATTAGATTACTTAGAAGTTTAGTAGCAAATGTTTAGTGTTAACTTTTCATGAAATTTCCCAAATTGATGTTTTAAAGGGACTAGTATTTCCAAAGCAAATTTGAGAGACCTGTATGCTACAAACCTGCAAAAATTACCCCACTTTAAAAACTACCCCCCCCCCCCCCCCCCCTCAAAGAATTCACAACAGGTTTTATGAACTTTGTTAAACCTTTAAATGGTTCACAGGAATTAAAGCAAAGTAGAGGTGAAATTAAAATTTTTTAACTTTTAATCAATTTTTTTTCCGTAAAACAGCAGGTAACAACAGAAAAATTCAACTAAATATCTATTATCCCGAATCAACAGTTTTTAGAAATATCCCATGTGTGGGCCTGGTGTGCTGCTGAGCATGCATACAATCCTTAGAAATAAAGGACCACCCCGTGTTTTTTCTATTAAGATGTTTTACAGGCACCATGTTGGGTTTAAAAAAAATTAAACGTACCAGAATGATACCCCACCCCCATATGTGACCCCTTTTTGAAAAAGGCACCCCCGTAATGTAATTATTTAGGCCGGCAATGGGCACAGTGAGCCCTTACTCTAAGACTGGGATTATTGCAGTAAGAAAAAAAAATTAAATTTTCCGCTAAAAAACTGGTAAAATGAAGAAAAAGCACCCCAACTTTTACCACCTGGTTTGTCCTGTCTCAGATGGTATTCTCACTTAGGCCGCATTTGGTTTCCTGTTCTCATGGTGGGAAAGGAGCACCTACATCATTTTAGGCTTCATTCAATTTTTGCAAAGATTGGAGCTGCCAGAATGGTACCCCACCCCCATAAGTGACCTCATTATGAAAACTGCACCCCCTATTGTAATCATTTAGGCCGACAGTGAGCAATTTGAGCCCTTACTGTGAGACCGGGATTATTGCAGAGTCAGATAAAAAAATAAGTTCATTGGCTTTTTTTCACAAATGCATCATTTGTGGGACATATTTTCCACTTCAAATCAAAGCACCCCAATGTTTATCACGCTGTTTGTCCCGTATCAGACGGTATCCCAATTTAGCCATATCTGGTTGCTTGTTTTCATGGCAGAACCCACTGGCTTTCAGGCTTTGTGACCTGTAGGTTGCATTCTTGCAAGCAGTTGGGACTGCCAGAACGATAATACACCCCCATAAGTGACCCCTGTCTAACACCCTAACACTAATGTCCTACCCATCAATGCATGAGTGTATATAGTTATATATATTTGTCTTGGGTACAGGTATAGACAAAGCTTTCGGCTGAGTGAACTGGGTTTACACGATGGCTACAGTTCTTGTTCCCATTTTCTTACGGGTTCTGTTTAAGTGATTGGAACATCCTGTTAATAGAGATTTTTATATATTCAATTAAAAAGACTTCTTTCTCATGCAGATTACCCCTTGGAAGAATTTCTCTAAATACAGGTTTGCCAGAAGCGTCACTGCAAGATCTAAAGTAAGTTCTCCACATCAGCATTGTTTCTTTGCTTGAGTGCGGTGGGCTTTTGTTTATCCAAGTTGGGGTGGGTCATAAATGAGGAAAAGTCCCACCTGGTTCCCAGTCGCCAGCAGATTTTCAAGGTAATAATCCTAGATTCACATCTTCATATAATGTTTGTTCCACCTTACAAAAGAGAGGTCCTGCGACTTTTTTAGTCCCATAGGATAGGTGAGGTCTCTATACACTTCACTCATCCAATTTTCGCTTCCTGGGCAGAGAGAGCTAATGGAGGTTTCAGACTGATGTACATGAGTCGTCATACATGAGCTGTGATTGGTTGCTGTGGGGAAAACCACACAATGTTTTAGGCCGTTAGATATATCTGGGCCTATATGCCTCCTCCTGTTACGAAACACAAATCTTTGATGTAAGGGCATTGGTATCTTGACTTTAGTGTTTTGTTTTTTGTCTTTTCGCAGTGACAATTTATTTGTACACAATTTTAAATACCCCGATCAACTACTTTATGCTGGCACAGCCTCACTGGGTGAACGAAGAAGGAAATTACTGGCTAAGAAAGACAAAAGCCAAATGACCCAGCAGAAAGAAACTATACGTAAAGCAGTGTGCGCCTTACTAAACTCTGGAGGAGGAATTGTATTGGTTGAAAGTTGTGATGACAATTATAATTTTAGTAAAGATGGCATAGGACAAGACCTTGAAGAGGCATTACGTGAACTTATTTATAACTCTACAGCTAAATGCTATGATTATTCTCAGGAAGGATCATATTTAATGATATTTGTTAAGCCCTGGGGTATGCAAGAAACCCTTCCTAAGCTTTGTACTCTAGAGACTGGTTTATTCATTCGAAATGGCAGCTCAACAACGATGGCAAATGCTATGGTGATGGTGGACCTTATTAACAAAAAAACTAATGGAAAAGGGAAGAGACGTCGCCTTTCTACAGTCCCAGCTGATCAGGCACGTGCCTTACAAAGTTTGTTAGCAAGAGAGTATCTATGTCTAGATGAAAAGCTTGAGTTAGGAGAATCAGATCATATTGAATATAAGGATTATAGCACAGGAAACTTTCTACATGAAATCAAAAAAGTGATTAAAAAGTATTTCTCATCGTTTGGTAACAGTGGTGGAGGATGGTTTATTATCGGAGTAGATGATACACGAACTGTAAAAGGTTGTGGAAAAGGAACCGACAGGTCAGAGATTGAATCTGTCATCAGAGAAGCTTTAAATAATATGATCTACGTCCACCTGGAAGACTGCAAATCAGAGGATAAGTTTTATACTCTCACAATTAAATATGTTCAAGATGGGAACAAAAATACAGGATATGTAATTTTTTTGGAAATGAAGCAATTTTGTTGTCTTGGCTTTAAGATGCATCCTCAGTCTTGGATCCTAGACTGTAACCATGATCACTGTGGTGGAAAGCATGTGCAGGTAAAGCAACTGACTGCAGCTGAATGGGTAAAGATTATGACGAACCAGGAAACAGGTAATTTTATTTATTTTGCTTTTGTTTTCTCATTGACAGGTTGTTATAAGATGTACAGTTGTGCTCAAAAGTTTACCTACTCTGGCAGAATTCTGTCTTTCTTGCCCTTTTTTCAGAGAATAGGATAACACAAAAACTTTTTTCCCCCTCATGTTTAGTGGTTGGGTGAAGCCATTTATTATCAAACTACTGTGCTTTCTCTTTTTAAATCTTAATGACAACCAAAAACATCCATGACTGGTGATAACCTGGAGATTTTGGCCTCATATCATGCATAGAAGTTGGCACAAATTGACAAACGTTTCAGTCACTGCCAGGAAAAAAACTAGCAGCATGGCGGTTTCAAGATGAACAGTAAGGAGGCACTTGAAGAAAAATGGACTGCACGGTTGAGTCGCAAGAAGAAAGCCATTACTATGCAAATGCCACAAAATATATAACCTCCAATACACCAAACAGCACAGAGACAAGCCTCAAAACTTCTGGAACAAGGTCATTTGGAGTGATACAAGAACCAAAATATGGTATGCGCAGCTATTTTACCTAAAATCGGCTGCACAGTCCCCATATAGTGAGAATACACTTGGGAACAGCCAAAGAAAATATATGGGGAATCAACTGGCACTCCAACAGTAGTAGAGAATTCAAAAAATATAAATTTTATTAAATACAGAACAAATCATTTGGAGTGATAAGACCAAAATAAAATTTTTGTGGCCATAAACGTTCCATTTCAAGAGGTGTCGTCAAGGTCTATGATGAAAGGAACACCATTCCTAGTGTAGAGCACGGGGTGGATCACTGATGTTTTGGGTATCTGTGAGCTACAAAAAGCTCAGGAAACTTGGTCAAAGTTGAAGGAAAGATGAATGCAGCAGGTTATCAACAAATACTGTAGGCAAATTTGCATTCATCAGCCCGGAAGCTGTACATGGGACGTACTTGGCCGTTCCAACATGACAACGATCAAAAACAGAAGGCCAGGTCGACCTCTCATTGGCTACAGCAGAACAAAGTGAAGGTTCTGGAGCGGCCATCTCAGTCTCCTGACCTCAACATCATTAAAGGGAACCATTCACCCCGTGGCCCCCGGCAGAAACTGACATACAGTGACATAAAGGTCAATATACTTACCACATCGCTCCCGGTCCCGTCCCGAAGCCCGTTGTTAACACGGAGAAATCGACGATTCTTCTTCTCGCGCCCATTATGGTAATGAGCGCCGCCGGGTCCGAAATCCAGCCTTCTCCCCGCCTCCGACACTTGATTGACGCCAGGTCCTCTTCCTCCTCGTCTTCTTTCTTCTCGCCGGATCCCGCGCAGGCGCCGTGACAGTCGTTTTCGGCGCATGCGCAGTTCACAATTGAAGCCGCTCCGCAGCTTCACTGTTTACTGCGCGTGCGCCGATTGGCTCGAACACGTATCCTGTTTACCGCGCAGGCGCAGAAGAGGTGACGAGACCATCGCAACGGCGCCTGCGCGGGAATTCGTCAGAAGACTGAAGACGTCAATCAAGTTCCAGGAGGCGTGGATGGGCAGCGACGAGAAGAGGACCTCATGAATAAGTTGGACTCGTCCGTCGTTTCCTATGGACGTTGGACTCATCTCAGCTCATTACCATAATGGGCGGGAGAAGAAGAATCGGCGATTTCTCCGTGTCAACAACGGGATCCGGGACGGGACCGGGAGCGATGTGGTAAGTATATTGACCTTTATGTCACTGTATGTCAGTTTCTGCCGGGGGCCACGGGGTGAATGGTTCCCTTTAAGCCATTCTGGGGAGATCTCCAGCGCGCAGTTCATGCAGGACAGACCAGGAATTTACAGGAACTGGAGAAACCATCTGAGAAAATAAAGAGCCTCATCCACAACTACCACAAAAGACATTGATGTCTGACAGGGCAATACACGGGATTAAGAAAGGCAGTATGTTAGCTTGATCAGGGTCATTTGGATGTTTGTGGTCGTCGTTATGATTTAAAAAAAAAAAAAATACCGTAGTTTGGCAATAAATGGTGTCACACGACCACTAACCATGAGTGGGAAAAAAAACATTTTTTGTGTTCTCATTCATATTCTCTGAAAAAAGGACAAGAAAGCATTGTGCCGGGGTATGTAAACTTTTGAGCAAAACGGTATATAAAATTGTCTAGGCAACAGCTCTGCCATCCCAACCTCTTACCTCTGCAGTAAGGCTGGATTCAAACTGCATTTTTGTAACTAAATTAAAATCAATATTTAACATTTTTACACTGTGGAAAGGGTTAAAACATATACATTATACCAATGCAGCTGAATGCCGCTTATCAGGATCCTTTTTCCATTGACTTACACCATAAAACAGATAGTAGCATATACATTGTTTTACTGTATACAAAAAACATGGTTGAATAAAACAAACATAATGAAACGTAAAAAGATGAAAGATACCCTGTCAAAATTTTATTTTAGGTTCATATTGATAAACTACTGACTGTAACATCTCAGTGGAAATAAACACCACACCAGGGTTTCATGTAGATGTGACATAGCTCTGTATAAATCCATGGTACCAGAATGGTATCACTATAAGGGAAAAAAAAGGAAAGATGTCAAGAGTGCCCACACTGCACAATTATTAGCACCATACACAGCATAGATTGTACACAAGAGATGAGCACAAACTGAGCATGCTCAAGTCCCATCATTGAGCATTTGAATAGTGGTGGCCTATGGCTGTATCCATGTTTTCCGTGTGCATTGAATCCATCTATATACTATATAAATAATACAGTTGTAAAAGTTAATAATTTTGTGTTCATTCCACATGCTCCAGGAAAGTCTGTGGCACACACATAGTGGAACATATTCATGAAATCCCCCTTCTAGCCTCACCATACTGTTTTTGGTGTCAGATGGTGTAGCCGTGGCATACATTAATAAAAAAAAATACTGTTGGGCCTCAATTCCTGCTTTTTCTTAAGCTTATACTTGGGCTTAAGTCAGAACTGGCACAACTGTACAAGTTTTAAAATGGAGTTACCGAATCTCCTTGTCTGACACTGCTTGCAAAGGATGCAGCCCAACAGGATCTCCGCTGTCAGTTAGGGCCCTATTCCACTGGACGATTATCATTCAGATTATCGTTAAATTGTTTGAATCAAAACGATAATCGTTCGGTTGAAATCCAGTTAACGATTAATGACCGAACGAGAAATCGTTGATCGCTTTATAAGACCTGGACCTATTTTTATCGTTGCTTGTTCGCAAAACGTTCGCATTGAATAAGACGTCGTTCGGTCGTTAGCAGTAGATACGAACGCAATAGCGAAGAAAAAACTATCGCAAATACGATCATAAGTAACGATTATCGTTCCATGGAAATGAGTGAACGTTTTCAGGTCTTTCGCAATAGCGGTCGTTTGAGATCGTTAACGATTATGCAAACGATAATCGTCCAGTGGAATAGGGCCCTTAATCTCTGGGTGGTGTTACCCAATCCTTGAGTAAAACATTGAAGAGGCTCAAGCACCCACGCTAGCAGCGCAGTCCCTTCAGACAGCATTAACGCAATATTTAGTCTGTAGAGTTATAGATCGTAGCTTTTAAAAAATGCCATAGAGAGAAAAAAACAAACAAACAGCGGATAAACATGTGACTTGTCTCGATTAGTCTGTTAGACGAATATTTATATATAGTCAAGGAAATATTTGATCCCTTGCTGATCACATTGTATAAATTATAAACATATGTAAACTTCATAAACATATTTGCATTTTACTTATGGTTTTGCAGCCCATTCTAGCCTTGTGCAGGTCTATGATCTTGTCCCTGACATACTTGGAAAGCTCTTTTGTCTTGCCCATGTTGTAGAGGTTAGAGTCTGACTGATTGAGTCTGTGGACAGGAGTCTTTTATACAGGTGACACTGTCTTTAATGCAGGTAAGGAGTTTATTAGGAGCCTCTGACTGGTCCGTAGGAGCCAGAACTTTTAATGGTTGGTAGATCAAATACTTATTTCCCTATGCAAAATGCAAATAAATTGATATAATTTTATACAATGTGATTTTTCTGGATTTTATTTTTGATATTCTATTTCTCATTGTTAAATTTACCTACCCTTAGGCTGTTCATGTCTTTGTCAGTGGGCAATCTTACAAAATCAGCAAGGGATGAAATAATTATTTTGCTGTACTAGGCTACGACAGCCTCATACTTTATACTTTTATTTTGTACCAAAAGTGGGAACAGTTTAAACTACATATAGCCTTCTATTTGCACTGGCACAATAATTTTATGCAATACATAGATCTTATTTGCATCTGCCTAGTTTTTTCATACCTGTATGGTTATTTTAACATTGTCTTCATGGTTTTGTTCATATTTTGCTTTCTTAGAGCCTTCTCTGGAGTCACAGTTTAAGAGACTAAACATTAAGAAAAGGCCGCCATTGTCGAAGCCAGTGTACTCAAAGAGAGGCCTGGAATCCTTACAGGACTTACAGAACAGCCTGTTTGGCAGTACGTACTCTGTCACATATATACAATTTAGGGTCATTTTACATTACCTGATCTTCGGCCATCCATGGCGGCAAACAAGTGGCTATCAGCGAGACGGGTGCTCACTTGCAGTGCCTTTATTAGGCAAAATAAATCATGCGGCCAGGCCCCACAAACGATCACTGCATCTCTCGTGCGGCCCTAACATTCACTGTGATCGCCTGCATGTCTCCTGTTTACACAGAGATGGGCAGCTGATAATGATAAGTTTTAGTGCTGCGCACAAGATGCTACCAGCCGCTGATATGCAGAACAAGAGCCCGTGGTGCCTCATTTAACAGGACTAGCTAGATATCCCTCCAGGAAGGACCCAGCCAAGGGGTGGCTCCTGTAGGGAAACCACCAAAACCACCATATTAAGTGGCCCTATAAGTCAGTGTAATGACATGGGAAAAACCAAGGCCAGGTATCCATCCACAGACAGCTGTTTTGGGCTGTTGCCCCTCGTCAGTGTGGAGCAGGATTCTGGCTAGGTGGGAGCAATGCCTAGTAAAGCCATAAGAGAAACAGATTGCTGATCTCTGGGAGACCAGAAAAAGATAACACTGTCGGCTGCTGATTAAGGCTCCGTTCACACGGAGCTAAACTAGCGGAATTCCGCCAGCCTCCGTGTCATAATGAGTCTATAGGAGGCTCGCACGCCTCCTTTCTCCATGTCCATTCTGAGAGAGGGGGAGCACAAGCCTCCCATAGACTCTCATTATGACGCGGAGGCTGGCGGAATTCCGCTAGTTTTGCTCCGTGTGTGAACGGAGCCTAAAGTCGAACAGTGTTTTCCAGTTTGAACCTTATTTACATATCAACAAAATGGCTTATATCTCTGTGAAATGGCTATGCAGTCTATAAAAATGCATCACGTTAACAAGTCCTTATGATTCAAATACTCAAATTCTTAACCCTATTATCATACAGTAACCCCTAAAAACTTGTACTACTCCTATTACTATTCCTATCTTAAAGGGTTATACATAATTATTGCCTATGGCTATGGTCCCACTTCGATAACATATTGGGCAATAGCGTTTGTCTCGTTATATAGACGACCACTAATAATGATTTTTATTAGTGGTCGTCTGTATAATGAGACATCCGCCTTTACCCGATATGTTCCCAAAGTGGGACCATAGCCTAATACTGTATTTTGTCTTACTGCTGCTTTGATGTAGGGGACATGGGATGGTAATATAAAGGTTTGTTCACACATACTATATATGTTCTGCAGATTTGATGTTGTGTTCCACTATTTTTAATTATATTTATTTAGACATCAGATGTGCTTCCTACTCTCCTGTGTGCAGGGTCCACTCACTACCACATTGCTTGGCCACCAACTTAGCTATAGGCAGACTAACTTTCTTTCCAGCTTCTTTATTCCCAGATGACACTGTGTTCTGTCTGTTGAGGCACATGTGGAAAAATAGTAAAAAGCCCTGATCATAAACCTATTAGACTAAGGCTTGGTTCCCACTGAGCAAAACTAGCGGAATTGCCGGAGTCTATGGGACAATGAATGAACATGTTCCTTCTTCAGTGCGGACAAAGCAGGAGCCCGCGCCTCCCATAGACTCCCATTATGAGAGGGAGGCTACCGGCATTCCGCGGCGGACAATTCCGCTGTGGAATTCCGCTAGTTTTGCTCAGTGGGAACGAAGCCTAATACATATGTGAATAAACACCACAAAGGCAGGTTGCCAAAAATGTGCCCTTTATCCAGCCCTATTTTATTAGCTGTAGGGAATATAATACTTTACTATATTTATTAACAATAGTGCTACTCATGCATCAAAGTTATACATACTTGCATTGTTATTGTTCTTTTTGGTAAAAAATAGTTTTTTATTTTGTTTTTGTCCTATTTCACAGATATTGAGATAAAGGTAATAATAAAACCTGATAAACTATATGAAGACCTTAAAGCAGAGCACCATGGTTTTAAAGAACTAATACAGGTTTTGAAGAATCTACATAAAGATTCTGGGGCAGTACTCTTTGTATCCAGGAGCTGGGCCGTGGACGTAGGGAAGAACAGGAACCCAAATGTTGTGTGTGATATTTTTCTTTTATCACCAAATCACCACCCAACACTATATTCTGTCTTCAATACTGAGGTTTATGACAAGGATTATGAGTATTCACGAACAGCAGCCTTTGCCTTAAAGCAAAAATTAGTTGATATTGGAAGCTACACAGAAAAGCTATGTGTCATTCCTGCTGTGCAATATCTAACCACTGAACATGGAGAATCCAGCTATTCCTGGCCTGTAGTACAATATCCAGACACATACAAATTGGAGGATTTGGACACAGTGAAAGAATTACTGCTGTCACTTACAGTAGTGATTCTCAGTTTCAGAAACCTGCTAAGCGACAAGGTCGGGATGGAGTACTTCAACCTTCTTACCATGGAACAGTATAGGGTGTTGTCAGATAAACTACCTAACCAGATTACCTTTGTGCACGGACCCCCAGGAACCGGAAAGACGGTTATTGCTCTGGAGATGATCAAGAGATTAAAAAACAGATATCGATGTTCGACTGAAGACATTCTCTACATTTGTGAGAATAAACCTTTAAGAAACTATGTTAGGTAAATATAGTAATTAATAGTTATTTTATGTATATTATATTTTGCTTTGCCATTTAGTGTATTTTTCCCCTTTCTTAAAGGAGAAGTCCGGCCAAAACTATTTTTTAGTATGTTATTACTAAATGGAAAGTTAGACAAATTTCTAATATACATTAATTATGGGAAATGCACATATAGGGCTATTTCCCTTAATTTAGTAGATCATCGAATCTTCAGATTCTCTGAAATATGGTGACGTCACAAACCAGGGTGTAATTCCAATGAAGTATCCAGCAGGGGGCGCACTATATAAAGAAGTCAATGAGTACCATATATATATAGTACACCCCTGCTGGACACTATGGAATCAATTGATGTGTATGTAAATATAATATACAGTATGTTTTTGATTGAATACATTTATGGAATACTGTGGGGAGCAAGTGTCCTTGCTCCCCAAAATATTCCATAAATGTATTCAATCAGTACATTTGGAGGGCACCGAGCAGGGAGGGAGAGAAGTGCCATCTACCTCCCCCTTCCCTCTCTGCCTCCCATCCTCTGTTCATAGTATGAGCAGATTATGTAGGAGTAGTACCTGTGCTATCCCCATTACACTGCCGCCGCACAGCTGCTCATCACAAGGGCTTCATCATGCCGCCTCCTCCACTGTCCCTCCTCCCAGCTTTCACTTTCTAACTATCCCGCCACTGGCCACCGCTCTCTGATCCCACATACTGCCTCCCGGTTCGCACTGCATGCCGGCCGGGGACAGGGAGCGCCGTGCTCCCTGCGGGGTTGGGGGAGGGCGGACGCAGCCGGCATGCAGTGCGGACCGGGAGGCGATATTTGGGAGCAGAGAGCGGCGGTGAGTGTCAGGATAGTTAGAAAGTGGAAGCTGGGAGGAGGCGGCATGATGAAGTCCTTGTGATGAGCAGCTGTGCGGCGGCGTAATGGGGATAGCACAGGTACTACTCCACTATCATCTGCTCATACTATGAGCAGAGGATGGGAGGAGTAGTACTGTGTATATATGTCCAAATTTGGGTGCTACTATACTACTACATACATGTAATATTTTTATCATATTGATTTCTGATTTTAGGAGTTTCAATATCTGTGATGCCATGACTCGTGTACTGTTTCAGCGGGAGGACGTTAACCCCAAGCACATTGTAGTTGATGAGGCTCAAAACTTTCGAACAGATAAAGGTGATTGGTTTAAAAAAGCTGAAGAGATTGTTATGCAATCTGATGGTGAATTGTGGGTTTTCTTGGACTATTTCCAATCGTATCACCAGAAACCTACTGGCCTACCAGAATGGAAACGGCAGAATAAGCACACTCTAACCAAGGTGGTTCGGAGCCCTATAGAAATATACAATGTATTTCTGGAGAAAATGAAACAGTTTGCTTCCAGTTCTAAGGATGATTTTTTGAAGACGCAATTAAGAGAAAGTGAATGTTCCCATGGGATAGAGGGGTTGTGTGAAATAAAGTCCTTGCCGAGGGAAGACATTCTGGATGATATCGCACGATGCTGTGAGAAGTATCTTTCCGGTGGTTACTCTCAAGGTGATATCGCCATTTTATGCAGCACAGAGGATGCAGTCAACAATTGCAAAGAACCTCTATACAAGAGGATAAAAGAAATCACAAGGAAAAGTAGAGTACTTGTAAATCAATTCATCAATGCAGAAGAGATCAGACAAGATGCCATCATCGTAGACAGTATCCGGCGTTTTAGTGGACTGGAACGCTTCATTGTGTTTGCCATTAACCCTGTTTCTTTCCCCCGTAACATTAACAGAAACCTTTTTATCGGTGCTGCCTCAAGAGCTACTGGAAAGCTACATGTGTTCTATGAAGAAAAAAATTAAATATGCTTTTTATCCGAATTTTCTAGCATACCTTCCTTTAACGCCGATGACAGCACCAATGAGAGATGGAGAACCTGGACAGGAAACAGGGTCCTCTTTTAAAATGGTGGCCTCCTCTTTCCTCTTAAGTTTGTAGGAAGATTCCAAAAAAGCTTGTGTAAAATTTTCGGGAGGGTTCAGTGAACGTATTTAGGCAGCCGAACATACCCAGCATTTTGGAATTTTTGCAAAAGTGCCTTAACAAGCTAAGATTTCTGCCCTTCGTGCCTTACTTGTTAGGTTGTGTGAGCATCTCTGGGTCAGAAGATTTACTATAGTGACAGTACGGCATAGACCCCCAGAGGCAGAGAGGTCCCCATGTGGCCTCCATTTAAGATCTTTCTTATAATACCGCTCTTTAAGTAAGCGTTACATCAGCATGCGGAGGGGAGATTGCTGCAATCTCAGCTGGCCCATCTTACACCGAAATCTTACAGGACAGTCTTAGAATATTAATCTAGCCTAACCCAGCCTGTCTCTATAAAGTTGTATCCAGTTTCCATAGGTTCTAAAGGGAACCTGTCACCCGGCATTCCGACGCAGAGCCCGTCCGACCCCCCAGTGGAGTCCCGGATACTTACCCTTTGCTGCAAGTCTCGCTCCTGGACCCGGTCCCGGGGATGGAGATATCACCGTCGGCAGCCGTGCGCGCGCTCCAGAGATGAGTCCGACACCCACGCTCACCTTTCGGCACCGATATCTCCGTCCAGGGACCGGATCCAGGAGCGGGACTTGCAGCAAAGGGTAAGTATCCGGGGCTCCACCGGGGGGTCGGGCGGGCTCTGCGTCGGAATGCCCTGTGACAGTTTCCCTTTAAGAGAGTTCTGCCATCCAACAAATGATAGGGAAAAAGAATCCCATTCCTACATGTCAGGAGGGCCCTGATTCTCCAGAGAATGGAGGAAATCTTCACCGCTTTCTACAGTTCCAGGACATAAAGGGAAGAAGGTATCTTGCAGGACACTGGTCAGATGGATTGTTAGAGACATTTCTTGCACTTTCGTGGCAATGGGGCTTAAAGTGTCCCTGTCGTTATAACTTTCCAAATCTTCATAAACAGTGGATGTGATATAAAGCAATTTTGCTATTTACATTCATTTGATTGACTGACATAAGCCGGGACTTCCTGCATTTAGTTTTTTTGTTTTTTTTTTCCCACCAGCACAAGATTAAAAACCTTCAATAGACTGGACCTGGATTTCTGGCAAGTTCAGCTTTGTCTTAAAGTATGATAAATAAAAAAATAACTAATGAACTTGCTTTACTTCATGTACTGTTTCTACCCATCATCCATCCTCTCCTTCGTTGAACTTGATGGACGTGTTTTTTTTTCAACTATACTAACTATGTAACTATTGTATTGCTGCCACCTGGAGTTCAGCTAACCGTTTTTTCAGACACTACAAGTTGGATCTTATAGACATGGAGTACCTTAGTTTAGTTAGGAAAGTCATCCAGGGTTACACCTTAAGTTGTTTATCAAGCTTAGTCTCTTATAGGTGCTGTCATGGGCAGAAGGGAAATATCAAGATTACACTCACAGGTAATCGGTATTCCACGGCCAATAGCAGAGTGAGGCGTTCAAGACATGAACGTTGGTGACGGCAGAGGGGCCTGTGTTTCCCCTTACTGCTGCCATTTAATGGAAATTGATGTATAAACACAAAAAATGTATACACTTACTTTATTAATAATAGTGGAATAGATTGTAAGCCCTCCCAGGCAGGGTCTGTTATCCCTATGTTTCAGTCTGTCATTTACTTTATTCATTTTTTTTTCCTGTTTTTATGTTATGTTCTGCATGTTTAATTCTGTATGTTAACCCTTATCACTTGTACTAGACTCTGGAATCAAGGGCACTTTAAAATTAAATAATAATAGGAAGATGGTGATTGTGATCCTGCTGTATAGAGCTCTAGTGAGACAACCTCTGGAGTATGGTGTTCAGTTCTGGAAACTACCTACAAATAGACATTGTTTAAATATAGAGGGTGCTGCAAAAAAATTACAAAAATGGTGGAAGACCTTAAAGGGAATGTGTCAGCTCCTGGGCCTTACCTGAGGTGCTGTCAGTGTGCTGTATCTGGCAGTCGCCTAGTGAGCATGGTGCCTTTTGGTAATTTGTCCATGCAGTGGATTATGCACAATCTCAGGTCTCCTACTGTAATGAAGAGGCAAACAGGAGTTGTGGCACAGCATTTATGCCGCACTCTAGCACACCTTACCACTCCTACATGAATAATTAGTGTTGCCTGGCCTCCTGCTCACTCAGCTGTCAGTATCTACCAACAGAGGAGTAATCTGCAATCAGATATAGTTGATCCTTCAAGCCTGTGTTGGAGCTGTGGTCTAGAGGTAAATCATCTGTCTAGAGACCACCAACAGGTCTTTCTTTGGTTTGATTCCCCTAATGGAAATGAAATATAATTATTTATTTATTCTTTTTTTCTCATTATTGTATCATTTTTAAAAGTGCAAAGAATTCCCACTCAGTTCCAAATTAGTTTAGTTTTTTTAATACAATGATAAAAAAAAATAACTATAATTAATTTCCATCAGGAGATTCTAAGCAAAGAAAACAAACAAACTGGTGCTGGTATCTAGACAGGTGAGTTACCCCTAGACCACAGCTCCTACAAAGGCTAGCAGTTTCAACTATATGTGATTGCAGATCAGTCCTCTGTTGAAAAATACTGGCTGACAGCTGAGCGAACAGGAGGCCGGGCAGCTTTGATTATAAGAAGAGGGAGGAGGAAGAAGGGCTAAGGAGTTTCAGAGTTTGGCACAAACAACTCCTCATGACTTCTCATTACAGGAGAACTGAGATTGCGCATAATCCACTCCACAGGCAAATTACCAAAAGGCACCATGCTCACTAGGGGACTGCCAGCTACAGCACACTGTCACCACCTCAGGTACAGCCCTCAGGGGACTGCCAGCTACAGCACACTGTCAGCACCTCAGGTACAGCCCTCAGGGGACTGCCAGCTACAGCACACTGTCACCACCTCAGGTACAGCCCTCAGGGGACTGCCAGCTACAGCACACTGTCACCACCTCAGGTACAGCCCTCAGGGGCTGCCAGCTACAGCACACTGTCACCACCTTAGGTACAGCCCTCAGGGGACTGCCAGCTACAGCACACTGTCACCACCTTAGGTACAGCCCTCAGGGGACTGCCAGCTACAGCACACTGTCACCACCTCAGGTACAGCCCTCAGGGGACTGCCAGCTACAGCACACTGTCACCACCTCAGGTACAGCCCTCAGGGGACTGCCAGCTACAGCACACTGTCACCACCTCAGGTACAGCCCTCAGGGGACTGCCAGCTACAGCACACTGTCACCACCTCAGGTACAGCCCTCAGGGGACTGCCAGCTACAGCACACTGTCACCACCTTAGGTACAGCCCTCGGGACTGCCAGCTACAGCACACTGTCACCACCTCAGGTAGGGCCCTCAGGGGACTGCCAGCTACAGCACACTGTCACCACCTCAGGTACAGCCCTCAGGGGACTGCCAGCTACAGCACACTCTCAGCACCTCAGGTACAGCCCTCAGGGGACTGCCAGCTACAGCACACTGTCAGCACCTCAGGTACAGCCCTCAGGGGACTGCCAGCTACAGCACACTGTCACCACCTCAGGTACAGCCCTCAGGGGACTGCCAGCTACAGCACACTGTCAGCACCTCAGGTACAGCCCTCAGGGGACTGCCAGCTACAGCACACTGTCAGCACCTCAGGTAGGGCCCTCAGGGGACTGCCAGCTACAGCACACTGTCACCACCTCAGGTACAGCCCTCAGGGGACTGCCAGCTACAGCACACTGTCACCACCTCAGGTAGGGCCCTCAGGGGACTGCCAGCTACAGCACACTGTCAGCACCTCAGGTACAGCCCTCGGGACTGCCAGCTACAGCACACTGTCACCACCTCAGGTAGGGCCCTCAGGGGACTGCCAGCTACAGCACACTGTCAGCACCTCAGGTACAGCCCTCAGGGGACTGCCAGCTACAGCACACTGTCACCACCTCAGGTAGGGCCCTCCGGGGACTGCCAGCTACAGCACACTGTCAGCACCTCAGGTACAGCCCTCAGGGGACTGCCAGCTACAGCACACTGTCACCACCTCAGGTACAGCCCTCAGGGGACTGCCAGCTACAGCACACTGTCAGCACCTCAGGTACAGCCCTCAGGGGACTGCCAGCTACAGCACACTGTCACCACCTCAGGTAGGGCCCTCAGGGGACTGCCAGCTACAGCACACTGTCACCACCTCAGGTACAGCCCTCAGGGGACTGCCAGCTACAGCACACTGTCAGCACCTCAGGTAGGGCCCTCAGGGGACTGCCAGCTACAGCACACTGTCAGCACCTCAGGTACAGCCCTCAGGGGACTGCCAGCTACAGCACACTGTCACCACCTCAGGTACAGCCCTCAGGGGACTGCCAGCTACAGCACACTGTCAGCACCTCAGGTACAGCCCTCAGGGGACTGCCAGCTACAGCACACTGTCAGCACCTCAGGTAGGGCCCTCAGGGGACTGCCAGCTACAGCACACTGTCACCACCTCAGGTACAGCCCTCAGGGGACTGCCAGCTACAGCACACTGTCACCACCTCAGGTAGGGCCCTCAGGGGACTGCCAGCTACAGCACACTGTCAGCACCTCAGGTACAGCCCTCGGGACTGCCAGCTACAGCACACTGTCACCACCTCAGGTAGGGCCCTCAGGGGACTGCCAGCTACAGCACACTGTCAGCACCTCAGGTACAGCCCTCAGGGGACTGCCAGCTACAGCACACTGTCACCACCTCAGGTAGGGCCCTCCGGGGACTGCCAGCTACAGCACACTGTCAGCACCTCAGGTACAGCCCTCAGGGGACTGCCAGCTACAGCACACTGTCACCACCTCAGGTACAGCCCTCAGGGGACTGCCAGCTACAGCACACTGTCAGCACCTCAGGTACAGCCCTCAGGGGACTGCCAGCTACAGCACACTGTCACCACCTCAGGTACAGCCCTCAGGGGACTGCCAGCTACAGCACACTGTCAGCACCTCAGGTAGGGCCCTCAGGGGACTGCCAGCTACAGCACACTGTCAGCACCTCAGGTACAGCCCTCAGGGGACTGCCAGCTACAGCACACTGTCAGCACCTCAGGTACAGCCCTCAGGGGACTGCCAGCTACAGCACACTGTCAGCACCTCAGGTACAGCCCTCAGGGGACTGCCAGCTACAGCACACTGTCAGCACCTCAGGTACAGCCCTCAGGGGACTGCCAGCTACAGCACACTGTCAGCACCTCAGGTACAGCCCTCAGGGGACTGCCAGCTACAGCACACTGTCAGCACCTCAGGTAGGGCCCTCAGGGGACTGCCAGCTACAGCACACTGTCACCACCTCAGGTACAGCCCTCAGGGGACTGCCAGCTACAGCACACTGTCACCGCCTCAGGTACAGCCCTCAGGGGACTGCCAGCTACAGCACACTGTCAGCACCTCAGGTAGGGCCCTCAGGGGACTGCCAGCTACAGCACACTGTCAGCACCTCAGGTAGGGCCCAGGAGCTGACACATTCCCTTTAAAGAGCTTATCTGGAAAATTAAGAAGTCATAATATGCTACAAACTGTTTACACATGCATAAATAAAGATATATTAATACCTAAATGTGGTTTTGGTGCTTGCTTTCATTTCTGTATCACCTCAGCTGCTTATTGTGCACCAACCCTTGCTGTGTGGAGGAGTGTAAGTAGTTCTCTGGCAGCCTGCCCTGCTCCCTCCACTACCCTTAGGCCTAATTTACATTCATCCGGCGATGTGGCGGCGTTTCCCTCCGATGCAGGAGAAAAGCACCGGAGGGAAACACATCTTTGAACTAATCCCATTGTTTTCAATGGGACAGTTTAAAGCAAGCAGTGCAAGGCATGCAAAAAGTGTCGCCGGAACACGTTGTGCGGCAGAACTTATCTTGCAGCATCCTGATGCACCGCCGGGACGGTGATGCGGCGGCCGCATCCATTGAGGTCTGTGGGGCGAGCGCCGGAGACCCTGCCGATACCTACGCATGCATATATGCACCATCTGGCTTTTGCCTCCAGCACTCATAGGAAAGGTGTCCCCAGCCCCCATTAACCCTTGTGACTCCAGCCCTGCAGCAGAGTGGCCCCTGACAAGAGGAGCAGCACTCTATAGGAGATGTCCCCAGTAGAGGGCTCCGATATGAGTTGCCCCCTCACCCCCTATAGTAGTTCACCTGCCCTGATGGCTCTGGTGCTGCCTTCTGTAGCAGCTGACCCTATAGTAGATTGCCCCCTGTGAGGTGTACCCCTAAAGTAAATCATCTACTTTAGGGGTACACCTCATGGGGGGCCATCTACTCCTGTACTGCTGCCCCCTGTATGTAGAGGAACAAACTGATCACAACTAATGTAATAAACTTATGGCAACTGATGCCAACTATTGGTTTTTATATATATATATATATATATATATATATATATTTATATATATATATATATATATATATATATATATATATATATATAAAAAGCATAGAAAACCTGATGACAACTGACGCCTTTTTGGCATCAGTTGTGGTCAGTTTTTCCCACTGATGCAACCTATATAAACCTAGCCTTAGCAGTATGCATTCCCACCCAGCTCATCCTATTGGCAAGTGAGATCCCTCACTAGTAACATGGGCTGCACCCTTCAGGCTTTGAGGTGTATACATGTCCCTCTGACATCACCACCAAACTCCAACAACGGGGATCCAGGCGCAGGTCCGAATATTGGTGACCAGATGAATAATGTAAAACTATAAAAGTTTAATAAAAAGACCCAGCGCGTTTTGAAACCGTATCGGTTCCTTTTTCAAGAGTCATATAACGTTTATATGACTCTTGAAAAAGGAATCGGTACAGTTCAGAAACGCGTTGGGTCTTTTTAATAAACTTTTAGAGTTTTGCATTATTCATCTGGTCACCATTAGTCAGACCTGCGCCTGGATCCCCGTTGTTGGGAGTTTGGTGGTGTTTTTCCTCATTATTCCCTTGGAGGAGTTCGGGAGTGGCTGCGGTTCGCAGGTTTAAGCCCGTATTCCACGGGTCATTAAGAGGAGCAAACGAGCGATGTCAGCGCTCGTTTGCTCCTCGTTCCCCGCTCTCTGCCGCCGCTATTCAACGCGGCTGCAGCGAGCGGGTGAGTGCAGGAGGGTCAGCGGGGGGGGGGGGGGGGGGGTTTGCCCGGGTGATCGCTGATCGTCCAGGCAGCCCATAGGATACAGCAGCGTCTGCTGCCGATGCTCCTACTCAACGATCGCTGCTGTATCAGTCGCTTGTTTTTCAACATGTTGAAAAACAAGCGACTGCAACGATCAGCCGTTCATGTCGGCTGATCGTTGCACTCTATTCCACGGGACAATTATCGTCCGTAGCGGCCGATATTGTCCGAATACAAACGATAATCGTTCGGTGGAATAGGGCCTTTATACTTTTCATGCTATTCCGAGAGTTGTGCCTCCTGTTCAACACAACCCTATCAGGTGAGGATTACCATATTCTATCCCTTCATCCCCTTTAGTCCAGCTGATCCGCACCATGGAGCGCTGTCACTTGTTTTTCTCTGACATCAGCGGCCTGTGGGCAGCCATTTAACCCTTTGAATGCATTCTCACCCAAATGCTTGGTATTTGAATCCTGGTTGCTGGAAACTATGAATGCAGCCCCAAGGTTCCTTGGAAAACACATATATAAGCATAAAAAAAAAAATGTAAAAAGTTGAAAAAAAATAAAAATAAAAAAACAAACCCTCACAAGTTTAACCCCTTAACGACAAAGGGCGGCGACCCCGCTCTGAACCGCCGCGGTCCCTGGTGCCGCGTGTAGCCCGGGACCGCCGCTATTAGCGGGAACGGTCCGATCGCCGTGCCCGCTAATCAGGTAAGCAGCTGTCTAGTGGGCGAGATCTCCGTTACTGAAGCCGGCCGGGGACCGCTCCAAGATGGCGCCGTCCCCAGCTTGGCACTCGTTTGTTATCGGCTGCAGCAGCCGAAAGCAAACGAGTGCCGATCTCATTGATCTTTGCTGTATAAGTATACAGCAAAGATCTCAATGAGAGATCAACGTGTATAGAAGTCCCCCAGGGGGAATAACCCTAACCCCAGGGGGGGGAATAACCCTAACCCCAGGGGGGAATAACCCTAACCCCAGGGGAGGAATAACCCTAACCCCAGGAGGGAATAAACCTAAACCCAGTGGGAAATAACCCTAACCCCAGGGGGGGAATAACCCTAATCCCAGGGGGAATAACCCTAACCCCAGGGGGAGGGAATAACCCTAACCCCAGGGGGGAATAACCCTAACCCCAGGGGGGAATAACCCTAACCCCAGGGGGAATAACCCTAACCCCAGGGGGGAATAACCCTAGCCCCAGGGGGGGGTAATAACCCTAACCCCAGGAGGGAATAAACCTAAACCCAGTAGGAAATAACCCTAACCCCAGGGGGGGGAATAACCCTAACCCCAGGGGGGAATAACCCTAATCCCAGGGGGGGAGGGAATAACCTTAATCCCAGGGGGAATAACCCTAACCCCATGGGGGAATAACCCTAACCCCAGGGGGGGAATAACCCTAACCCCAGGGGGAATAACCCTAACCCCAGGGGAGGAATAACCCTAACCCCAGGAGGGAATAAACCTAAACCCAGTGGGAAATAACCCTAACCCCAGGGGGGGAATAACCCTAATCCCAGGGGGAATAACCCTAACCCCAGGGGGAGGGAATAACCCTAACCCCAGGGGGGAATAACCCTAACCCCAGGGGGGAATAACCCTAACCCCAGGGGGAATAACCCTAACCCCAGGGGGGAATAACCCTAGCCCCAGGGGGGAATAACCCTAACCCCAGGGGGGGGAATAACCCTAACCCCAGGGGGGGGTAATAACCCTAACCCCAGGAGGGAATAAACCTAAACCCAGTAGGAAATAACCCTAACCCCAGGGGGGGAATAACCCTAACCCCAGGGGGGAATAACCCTAATCCCAGGGGGGGAGGGAATAACCTTAATCCCAGGGGGAATAACCCTAACCCCAGGGGGAGGGAATAACCCTAACCCCATGGGGGAATAACCCTAACCCCAGGGGGGAATAACCCTAACCCCAGGGGGAATAACCCTAACCCCAGGGGGGAATAACCCTAGCCCCAGGGGGGAATAACCCTAACCCCAGGGGGGGGGAATAACCCTAACCCCAGGGGGGGGTAATAACCCTAACCCCAGGAGGGAATAAACCTAAACCCAGTAGGAAATAACCCTAACCCCAGGGGGGGAATAACCCTAATCCCAGGGGGGGAGGGAATAACCTTAATCCCAGGGGGAATAACCCTAACCCCAGGGGGAGGGAATAACCCTAACCCCATGGGGGAATAACCCTAACCTCAGGGGGAATAACCCTAACCCCAGGGGGAATAACCCTAACCCCAGGGGGGGAATAACCCTAACCCCAGGGGGAATAACCCTAACCCCAGGGGGGAATAACCCTAACCCCAGGGGGGGGAATAACCCTAACCCCAGGGGGGAATAACCCTAACCCCAGGGGGAGGAATAACCCTAACCCCAGGGGGGCTTCTAGTATATGTGTAAAAAAAAAAAAAAGTGTTGTTAATAGTAAAAATCCCCTCCCCTAATAAAAGTCAGAATCACCCCCCTTTTCCCAGGTTATTAATAAAAATAAATAAATAAACATGTTTGCTATCGCCGCGTGCGTAATCGCCCGAACTTTTAATTAATCACATTCCTGATCTCGCACGGTAAACGGCGTCAGCGCAAAAAAATCCCAAAGTGCAAAATTGCGCATTTTTGGTCGCATCAAATCCAGAAAAATTGTAATAAAAGCGATCAAAAAGTCGTATATGCGCAATCAAGGTACCGATAGAAAGAACACATCATGGCGCAAAAAATGACACCTGACACAGCCCCATAGACCAAAGGATAAAAGCGCTATAAGCCTGGGAATGGAGCGATTTTAAAGAACATATATTTGTTAATGGTTTGAATTTTTTACAGGCCATCAGATAATATAAGTTATACATGTTATATATCGTTGTAATCGTAAGGACTTGAGGAACATATGGTGGTGGAGCGGCCTGTGGGTCCCTCCAGCAAGGATCTTCTGCCATTAGCTGTTGTGCCCTCATGGGTGCCTCCGGTCCCTGCTCCCTTTGCGCTCTTGAAGTTTATGCGGGGGAGCATAAAAATGACGCAGGTTCTCGGGTTCCAGGTGGTTCCCCTGTGGCCTTCTCTGGCGTCGAGCCGATCCACGATCCACGGTGATGTCACGCGGCTGCGAGGGGGATTGCATCCTTCACCGGAAGTCGAGTCAGCGGCGCGTAATTTTGGCGCCAGATTCAAATCTCCTGCAGTCCTTTCCTATATAGAAGCTGGTAAGTTCCCTGTCATGGTCTCTTGCTCCTGTATATGGTTTATCCTGTATCCATGGAGGCTTCTGGGACAATTAATAGGGAGGCTGCAGAGAGATCCCCACCTGCTGGCTCGGTAAGTTGCCTTTATGGGTTCACTTATTTTGTGGGATGATAGGCAGTCCTTAGTGGGGATTCTCTATCATATTTGTTCTCTCCTCTCTTCCTAGGGGACAAGGAGATTCCAAAGAGGGGACAAAGACAAAAGATGTGTGGGATGTGATGTCTGCCTACCTGAAGTCTATACTGGAATGTTGTGCAAGATTTGCCTGGCAAAACTAAATCCTCCGACCCAGGTGTCTGTCTCTGAGGAAATACGGGCTATAATTCACCAGGAAATCCAGGCTTCATTGGTTGGCCTAGCTCCTACTATTCCAGCAGTAGCTTTGGTTCCTTCTCTCCGGACCGTTGTTACTCCTGGACCTTCTGCCTCCCCGATCATGCTCCTCCTGCTAAAAAGCGCAGCGTTTATGTTATATCAGATTCAGAATCTAACTCTGACCAAGAGGATAAACCTGATGATGACAACGATTTCATCTTACTGGTCATTTGGTCCCAGGCAGCTAAATCTTCCTCCTGTTTTTCCTACAAGGAGAATCAGTGCAATATTTTATTTTTTTGGCCTCACACTCCAGACGTCCTCCACCGACTTCACCGTAATGTTGGATGTGTCTCTGGGGTAGTCAGGGCCTACTAGCCACAAAATTTCACCAAATAATTCCCTTAGACCCGCTCTTTTATATTCTTAAGGTTCTCCCCCCCCCCCAAAAAAAAAACAAACAAACACGTGTAGGCTTTCCACCAGGCCACTTCTCCATATTCTTACCACAGCAAAATGTTTATTAGATAAATACTGGAAACAAAGACTTATTCCCTCTCCAGCAGAGCTGATCAATCCCGTAGGTTGGTGGTTGTCAGAGCAGATGGAAAAATTCCAGAACATTTGGTCTCCCTGGGACTCCTACTATGAGCTCTACCTGATAGGATGATTCCCCCTTCTCCCTCCCCATGATTCCCCCTTACCCTTTGATTCCTATCTTTTTCTGTGTATTGTAGTTGTCTCCCCCTTGTTATTTTTTTTAACATCTTTTTATTGGAGCTTAGGGTGGTGTTCCACGGGCCGAGCAGGGCCCGATCAGCGATGTATATGAGCGCCGATCTGCTAGATCAGCGCTCATTTACTGGGCCTATTCCACGGCCCGACAATCGTTTAGTGAGGGCTGCAAGGACATCGTTACCAATGTCCTTGCAGCCCTTGTTTCATACATTACCTGTCCAGGCTGCAGGTCTTCTCCTTCTGCCGGTTCCGCGCCGCAGCAGCTTCGAAACCTGTCTGAACTGACAGACCGCTCAGCCAATCACTGGCCGCAGCGGTCCTGGCCAGTGATTGGCTGAGCGGTCTGTCAGCTCAGACAGGCCGCGTGAATGGGAGAAGAAGAAGACCTGCAGCCTGGACAGGTATTGTATGATGTTTTTAAATTGTTGGTCGCCCACCGCGCACCGCTATTCCATGTAGCGATGCGCGGGTGGCGACTGATGATTTTAGGTTTGAACCTAAATGAACGATCAGCCAATGACACGATCATCGGCTGATCGTTCTCTCTATTCCACCGAGCGATAATCGGGCCGATTCGGCTAATTATCGCTCTGTGGAATAGGCCCCTTAGATAGCAAGTTTATAAAAACCATCTTAGCGTTGCAGCGCTCATTTTACCATTTTTTAGTCGTTACATCATGTATAAGGAGCAACAATCTGTGCAATACATAAGATTATGTGAATGCTCCCAAATTACTACAATATTTACAGTCATCACTATATCTCCCAGCCAGGAGTTACAAATTATCTTGATGTTGGCTCTAAGGGGGAGAATTATTAAGGATGTGCCTCTTAGGGAGAAGGGGTAGATTCTTACCTTCTCCCTGGCGTACACCAACCGTAACCCCGCTGACCAGAAGGTGATGGTGGTGGTCGGGCGGTTGGGTTGTGGGGGGGGGGGGCGCAACAAGGAAGGGGAGGTAGCGTGGCCTCCACCCACTCCTAAATTATCAAGATTTACACCAGTTTTGATAAATGTCCCCCTAAGTGTCCATATTATACAGGTCTGACCCTGTTGGACCGATCAAGAATTATTTCTTCTTTTCAATCATTCTTGTTCCTATCTCTCTCACAAAACTTGTGGTGTAAAAGTTGATCGGTGTCGGTTATTATATACCCTCAATGTTTATGTAAAAGATGAGATGTAACACAATGGAACTTCTTTATTATTCAGGTGGTGTTTTATTTTGCACAGATGGTGACAGTAGATTTTACATTTTGCCAGGTGGTGATGCCAGATGTTTTTTATTTTGCCAGGTGGTGATGCCAGATGTTTTTTTATTTTGCCAGGTAGTAATGCCAGTGGCCGTGGTGTATAAGGAGATAAGTGGCCGTGGGGTATAAGGATATAAGTGGCTATAGGGTATAAAGATATAAGTGACCATGGGGTATTAGGATATAAGTGGCCATGGTGTATAAGGAGATAAGTGGCCATGGTGTATAAGGAGATAAGTGGATATAAAGACATAAGTGGTCATTGGGTATATGAAATTAAGCAGCCATGCACAGCATCATCATTTAACTCCATGGCTATAGAGTACCCAGTGAGGCACAGTGCATTACTGTTTACTGTACCGGAGCATGGACACCTTTCACATTGATAGAAGCCCTGGCCCCAGTTTTGGTGGTGGTCTTTGGAAAAACTATAGCTCACGGATTCTAATCTCCTGCTCATTTCTGATCTATGAGGCAGGGCCGATGGTCTATGGGGCCGATTGAGGTGTCATTTTTTGCACCACGATGTGTAAACAAAAATGCACAATTTTTCACTTTGGCGAGTTTTTGCGCTTACGCTGTTTACCGTGTGAGATCAGGAATGTGATAATTTAATAGTTTGGGCGATTCCGCACGCGGTGATACCAAATGTGTTTATTTTTTAATTCTTTTTTTATTTATTTATAAAATGGGAAAAGGGGGGTGATTTAAACTTTTATTAGGGGAGGGGATTATTTATTAATAAAAAGACTTTATTTTATTTTTACATACAGTAATATGAAGCCTCCTGGTGGACTTCTATATACACAGCACTGATCCCCCTGGGGGACTCCTATATACACAGCACTGATCTCCCTGGGGGACTTGTATATACACACCACTGATCCCCTATATACACAGCACTGATCCCCCTGGGGGTCTCCTATATACACAGCACTGATCCCCCTGGGGCCTCCTATATACACAGCACTGATCCCCCTGGGAGACTTCTATATACACAGCACTGATCCCCCTGGGGGACTCCTATATACACAGCACTGATCCCTCAGGCGGCTCCTATATACACAGCACTGATCCCCCTGTGGGTCTCCTATATACACAGCACTGATCCCCCTGGGGCCTCCTATATACACAGCACTGATCCCCCTGGGGTCTCCTATATACACAGCACTGATCCCCCTGGGGGCCTCCTATATACACAGCCCTGATCCCCCTGGGAGACTTCTATATACACAGCACTGATCCCCCGGGGGACTCCTATATACACAGCACTGATACCCCTGGGGGACTTCTATATACACAGCACTGATCTCCCTGGGGGACTCCTATATACACAGCACTGATAGATTGTTACTGATAAGATGATTCAAATAAATATATATATATATATATATATATATGTAACCGGATGGGTTCATTTCAGAAAATAAAAGTGTCTTATTGATGTAATGAGAAGGAATGTATTATTTTAATGTCTTGTGTATATATATATATATATATATATATATATATATATATATATATATATATACTTATATATATTCGTAT
Organism: Dendropsophus ebraccatus; assembly: GCF_027789765.1. Classification (NCBI taxonomy): domain Eukaryota; kingdom Metazoa; phylum Chordata; class Amphibia; order Anura; family Hylidae; genus Dendropsophus; species Dendropsophus ebraccatus. The sequence goes on from NC_091458.1 coordinate 159,311,896, forward strand.
GGCTATGTGTGTAGAAGTCATTGTAGTTGTGTGTGTGTATGTATACTGTCACACCTATGTCAACTGTCCAGCCATATAACTTCACAATTTCTATAAATCTGTGTGGTTATAGCCTTCTCCGACTATTATCAAAAGCAACCGGTTACAATATATATATAAAAATTACTATTATTATTATTATTATTTATATAATAATAATAATACATAACAGTAAAAATAATAATAATAATAATACAATAAATGTGTTCCATTCCATAGGTTACTATTGACTTGAAACGTGTCTCCTTCTGCTCATATGCCGCTCTTTCCCTTCCATTGTTTACAGCTCCTTTACTAGATTACCGACCACCAAGATGGGTATGTACATGCTGGTGTACCAGCACATTTACTTAGTGTGATAGTGAATTTTCATGCGGTTGGTTTCCTTTATATCAGTGCCGTACACAATGTGCCCCCTGAGCTGTAACACACTTTGTGTCCTCTCAGTATAACAGTGAAAAATTCTGTGTCCCCCAAAATTACTGCTAAACATATGGGAGCCACCAAATACTCGTCCAGTGCCCTCCTGAAACATGGCGGCGTAACTGACAGCGTCTCACAGGAAACAATGGCTCCATTCACCGAAAACTAACCACAATCTGACCTCCAGTAATAATAACACAGTGTGAAGTGGGTAAAATACACTAAACTAATGACTTATGGGGGCTGCGGGGTGTAAACTGTGTCCAGGGCGGCAGAGGAGGGAATCTGCTCTTGCTGTTACATGGTGCAGTCATTGTCACCTCCCTGACCCCATCGCTCCCTGACCTCATCCCTCCCTAACCCCATCCCTTCCCGACCTCATCCCTCCTTGATCCCATCCCCCGACCTCATTCCTCCCTGACCTCATCCCTTCCTAACACCATCCCTCCCCAACCTCATCCCTCCCTGACCCCATCTATCCCTGACCCCATCCCTCCCTGACCTCATCCCTCCCTAACACCATCCCTCCCCGACCTCATCTACCCTGACCCCATCCCTCCCTGACCCCATCCCTCCCTGACCCCATTCCTCCCTGACCCCATTCCTCCCTGACCTCATCTCTTCCTGACCTCATCCCTCCCTGACCCCATCTATCCCTGACCTCATCCCTTTCTGACCTCATCCCTCCCTGACCCCATCTATCCCTGACCTCATCCCTTTCTGACCTCATCCCTCCCTGACCCCATCTATCCCTGACCCCATCCCTCCCTGACCTCATCCCTCCCTAACACCATCCCTCCCCGACCTCATCTACCCTGACCCCATCCCTCCCTGACCCCATTCCTCCCTGACCTCATCTCTTCCTGACCTCATCCCTCCCTGACCCCATCCCTCTCCAACTTCATCCATCCCTGACCCCATCCCTCCCTGACCCCCCTGACACCATTCCTCCCTGACACCATCCCTCTCTGATCCCATCCCTCCCTGATCTCATCTCTCCCTGACCCCATCCTTCCCTGACCCCATCCCTCTCTGATTCCATCCCTCCCTGATCTTATCTCTCCCTGACCTCAACACCTCATGAACACTCACCACACAGCGGCCTCAGGATCCAGCACCACAACAACAGCAGCAGCAGGGTGGTCGGTTAGGGGGAGGGGGACACCAGCACTTTGCTCTAGAGGTAAGAACGTCCTGACATGTCAGGAGCCGGACCAAAAGCCAACAACCACAGCTCCCCGGCCTCCAACCACAAATCAGGTTCACGACCTGTGTGTGACACTTTCCCTCTTACCCTGCACACACAGGCCTTGAACTCAATTATTCTAAGCATGCCATGGATGGAACAGGCAGAGAGAAGAACAGGGAGAGAGAAGAGCACATACTACAGATAGGGAAGTGGCCGTCCTTCTGCACACACCAGGGGCCCCCAAAGGAACATTTAGTGAGTTGGTCGGCCCTGTTATTTTATTGAAATCAGACTGACAGGGCCCATCTATCACCCCCTTAGGGCCCCGAGAATTTGCCGCCTGAGGCGAGGTGCTCACTTTGCCTCATGGCAAAAGCGGCCCTGACACCAGCTGATTTGAAAGAAAGATTTGCTGGAGTTCCCCTTTAATCCTTCATCATTTTTTTTAACCTTTTGTAGAAAGATACGTTTGTTTTGTGGGTGAAATATTTATGTAAAAAAATAAACTTGTTGTGTAGCAAGAATAAAGAACACAAAGCAGGAAAGACATTAGTAACTAAGCGCACACGTCTACTTTATACTTTCTTCAATCATTTTTATTGGATTTCCAGTTGCGGCAGTAGAAACCTTTCATACACTTTTAGCTTCTTTCATGCAGCATCTAAAGGGACAGAACTCCATTATAAAAGTACTAACAGCATAAGTATAGAACCTGAAGAAGATGCTGAACAATCGAAACCCGTTGGTTTTACCATAATAAACACTCAATAAATAATAAAGTACAAGTAGAAAAGAGGAAAGAGATGGGAAGGAGGGAAGCTGCAGGCAGGATGAGGAAGGAGGGAAGCTGCAGGGAGGACGAGGAAGGAGGGAAGCTGCAGGGAGGACGAGGAAGGAGGGAAGCTGCAGGGAGGACGAGGAAGGAGGGAAGCTGCAGGGTGAACGAGGAAGGAGGGAAGCTGCAGGGAGGACGAGGAAGGAGGGAAGCTGCAGGGTGGACGAGGAAGGAGGGAAGCTGCAGGGTGGACGAGGAAGGAGGGAAGCTGCAGGGAGGACGAGGAAGGAGGGAAGCTGCAGGGAGGACGAGGAAGGAGGGAAGCTGCAGGGAGGACGAGGAAGGAGGGAAGCTGCAGGGAGGACGAGGAAGGAGGGAAGCTGCAGGGACGACGAGGCGTTGGCCACAAAGAAAAGCTAAAATTCTAGGTGAAGGGAGTCCGGTCGACCTGAACTTTTGTTTTAGTCAAGTAATATGCTTGTAGGTTTCTTGCTAAAATATATGTTTTCCTTGTAATACATAGGACTATTCATTGTTTCAGGACTTGTTGGGCTAATAGAGGGGAACGTTTCCAATACTATAAAGTCCTATTCACACTGTGTCCTTTTTGTTACTTTTAGGCTATGTTCACACTACGTACGATTCCGGCCGCATTTCTTACGCTGCCGTACATGTGCGGCTGAAACTACGGGTGTGGGAAAAATCGACATGCGGCCGGATGCGTACGATCCGCGAACATACGCCCCGTAGTACAGTTCTGCTTCCCTAGCTTGTTTCGAAGCGATCTGAGGCAGGTCATTTACTTGGAAATCTTCGCCCAATAAAACTCACAGAACCTTTTGGATCGAAAAATCAAGTTCAATTTGGCTGAAATAAGTTCTCCGTACGGGACCGCATGGAAATCCACGCCCGTGAGTTCGAACGTTTCCGTCCTCAAACAATGGTCTTGTTCCTTTTTCACGGCGCCGTATACGATCCCGCCGTAAGTTCATACGTGTGCATTGTGCGGCCGTATATCGTATACTGTTAAGCGAACGCATCAACCTCAAAACTACCGGCATATATTCGCGGTTCGCACTACGGCCGGACTCATACGTAGTGTGAACATAGCCTTAATGTATAAACTAAAGATATACAAAGTATAAGCAATGCAGGAACCAGAGGCTGGGATCCTCCTTCACTTTGCCACCTCTCACCCATAGACTATAATGGTATCTATTTACTATATAACTCACCCATAGGCTATAATGGTATCTATTTACTATATAACTCACCCATAGGCTATAATGGTATCTATTTACTATATAACTCACCCATAGGCTATAATGGTATCTATTTACTATATAAGTCATCAAATTTTCATTAGCTTTTAATGATGTATTCATGATCTAATGGATGACATTATAGATAGAGTCTCTTAAACCCAGAACGTTGCAAAAAATTAGGTTTGTTCTGGGACGAATTTTACGGGATGAAAGTTAAACTTCAGCTCGGCACGAACCCAAACTTTACATTAAAGTTCATCAAACCTGCTGGACTGAACTTTTGATAGGTTGGCTTATCTCCAATTATAGCCTATGGGTGGCAGCTACTAATGGCCGATGTTTATGCATCCGGCGCCTATGGCCTAGCAGTTCCATGAAAAGCTGATGATATATACCTATAATAGATGCCTATAATGAGTGCTATATAGCAGCATCTGGCACTTATAACCACAAAGCCTGATGTGAGGGTAGACAGACGTCCAGGCCTGGAGGTCTACATGATTATACTGTTTTTTTTTTATACTTTTCTAGGGTGGAGACGTCTCCCTGAGTCGTAAGACTGGAAGGTGAGTGGTTATTGAGCAAATCAATGGCGGAGGGGAGGAATATGGTAAGAAAGTCATGGAAGGAAGCTGTGATTTATGCTGAGGGAAGCTGGGATGGTTCCAGTGGATGTGTTCAGGATCAGTAGAAGGGTTGGGATCCTATAAATTCGCACACATCACTACAACCCTACCTCTTAAAGGGAATGCACCGTTCTATATGGGATCTATATGGGATTTAGGAGACAGGCTTGATGAGCCCATAATCCAGGCATTTCATCAGGGCTTCTCTGGTCACATCTATGATGTGCTGCTTCTTGGGGTCGCTCTCCTGTTTCCCGATGACTGTTAGTATCTCCAGCATCTCGGACTCCACCAGCTTCTTTGCCAGCTCTTTATCGGCAGAGATGAGGTTATAGGCGATCACCACTCCTCGATGCTGAACCTGTAAGTCCTCGTGCAGACAGAGTCGCTGCAGGATCTCCATCCACTGCGTAGTCTGGGAAAAAATAAACGTACAGGTCTGATTTACCTCCGGCGGGATAACTTATCGCTATAAGACATGGATGACATAAGAAGGCTATGTTCCCAAAATGTCGTCTTTGCCCGTTTCACGTCTGTTTTTTTGGATGGTCGTCATATTGGCACCAAAACGTCCATATTAACTAACATGTTTTGGCATCAAAACTATAGCCACCCGTAAAAATTACCGCAAAACGGCCAAAAGAAGATGTTGTGGGAGCATAGCCCAAAGCATACTGTGTGTGTATGTTCTAAAAGCCTTTGCTGTTGGACTGGGCAGAAATCTCATATATTCTAGCTGGTTACCAAGGTGGGGAGATCCTGCTTACCACTTCAGTAATTTTCTGGCATAGGCTTTTCTGGGCAGCGGTAAGAACGGCCAGAGTTCCTGCTGCGGCTCTTTGTAGTTTCACCTCATCCTCCTCTCCGCAAAGCAAAACCACCAGTTTCAAGCGATCGTTTCCCTCAGCCACGAACCTTTCCTGAACCTAATAGAATAAATTAGGTTTATTATACAAATACAAGATGTAGCAATATAATATCCACAATAGAAAAAGAAACACTTCAAGTGTCAAAAAGAATTCTTATTGTTTTAAAAGTTTTTTTTTTATAAACCTGTGTGATTTTTTTTACCCCTCAGGTGATTTTCGTGCTCTTACTGCTGTTACTGATCCCCTCTATGCTGCTCCCACCTCCTGTGTTCTGTCCTGCTCTTTCTGTTACTAGAGACAGATTTCCCCTAGCAACAGGCAGCAGATTGCAGGAAAGAAATACACTTAATGGCCAATATTTTTTTTTCTGGGATTATCATCTTGATAAATGAAGAGATTTACAAATATCTTAGATGTCACATGGAGGGACTTTGTTTAAAACTTTTCCCAGTTAAACCAACAATAGAGATAGGATAATCCCGGGCAGGGCCGCCATTTAAAATATGACCTCTGTCCCACATCTATTCCCTAATATTCACCTTCACCCTGATCATATTCACTGACCTCTTTACTTGCCGCCAGGTTGCACATACATTCGGTGGCGGCTTGTCGGATCTGTTCATGATTCTCAAACATGTAATTCTCAACTTCAGGAAGAGCGTGCTCCTTAATAATTTTTTGCCTGTACAATAATAATGGACAATAGAATCATCATATATTTGTATTGAGCGTGGTAACAATGACATTTCTGACCTGAACACCGAGGTTACATGTAAAACTCTGCTAAATAGCAAAATCACATAATAATAATAATATTAATAATAATAATAATAATAATAATAATAAAAAAACAACATATAAGGATATGGCAGCTGCTATATTCCCCTGTAATGCTTTTAATAACATGCATATTCATATTTGTAAGACTGTAAGGAACGGACGTATTACAAGGGCCGATGACTTGATACAAGCAAGAGCCAATCTCCTAGATGAGCCCATGTATGGCCTGATAATCGTGCAGCATGGGATGTGTGTATATATATATATATATATATATATATATATATATACAAGTGATAATAAGTAAAATAATAAACTATACTTACCTCTCGGCATTCCCTGATGTCCTGTAGCTTCGGCCCACCCCAGCAGTTTCTGAAGTGACAGGAACTCAGCCAATCACCAGGACAGCACCGTGACCAACGATTGGCTCAGTGGCCTGTCACTTCAGACACTGCAGGGTAGGGTCTGAAGCTACAGGACATCAGGGAGCCTTGACAGGTAAGTATAGCTTTTCTTTTTTTTTTACACATTCATCACCCAAAGGCCATGCATTGCTATTACACGCAGTTATTACGCGTAACGATGCTCGCCGGATGGTCGAGGGTTAACCACAGACGACCATCCAGCAGTTCTCTAGTGTCTTAAGGCTCTTTACACTGGATTTTAACGAGTGTTCCTAGAAACGATCATTATCAGCCGCACATCATTCTGCAGCCGATACTAATGCATTTCCATGGCCGCACAAGCGATACAACGGCCGATCGTGTGGCCTGGCTAAACAATTCATCATGCCTTGTAAGGTCACTGCAGACGGGCCCTGATCTTGCTGATCATCGCTCTTTAAGGCCACACATCGGCCATCTGAAAGGACCTTTAGCTCTAGCTACAAGATTGGACTCTGTGATGAATACTGGACTATGGTCGGTCTATGTAAAAATACAAAAACCTCACAATAATCCTGCTCCATCTCCGATAGGTGTCCCTGTTATTACAATGTGCCGTCTACTACCCAGCATACGAACCTTAATTTGTCACTCCTCCCAGACAGGTTGGTCAGGCCGAGGAGAGCTTCAAAGTTCTGCATCCCGTCCTTCTCTGTGCCCAGGAGACTGACTAGAGGACGCACGACTTCATATACCTGAAAGAATAACGCCCCCAGCTTGTATCATTCTCTCAATGAAACGTTCTGTATGTCCCACTAGTCACACAACAACAAGTAAAGATCAGTCCTCTTCTTTCTCACATACCCGCTCTCCAGGGAAGGCAATGTCCGGGTTGGATACAGCTGCTATTTTAGCCAGACCGTGAGCCGCCTTCGTCTTCCCGACTTCTGTACCTTCCAGGGCCAGAGGAATCATGGCCTACCCAAAGAGAAAGCAGGCATGATACAATGACGCTGCGGCACAACAGACGGTACTACTACTATACTACTGCTATACTACTACTATACTACTACTATTATACTACTACTATACTACTATTATACTACTACTATACTACTATTATACTACTACTATACTACTACTATACTACTAATATACTACTACTATACTACTATTATACTACTATACTACTACTATACTACTATTATATTACTACTATTATATATACTACTACTATACTACTATTATATTACTACTATACTACTACTATACTACTGCTATACTACTACTATACTACTGCTATACTACTACTATACTACTATTATATTACTACTATACTACTACTATACTACTACTATACTACTAATATACTACTACTATACTACTATTATACTACTATACTACTACTATACTACTAATATACTACTACTATACTACTACTATACTACTACTATACTACTACTATACTACTATTATACTACTATACTACTACTATACTACTATTATATTACTACTATACTACTATTATACTACTACTATACTACTATTATATTACTACTATACTACTATTATACTACTACTATACTACTATTATATTACTACTATACTACTACTATACTACTAATATACTACTACTATACTACTATTATACTACTATACTACTACTATACTACTGCTATACTACTGCTATACTACTACTATACTACTGCTATACTACTACTATACTACTATTATATTACTACTATACTACTACTATACTACTACTATACTACTAATATACTACTACTATACTACTATTATACTACTATACTACTACTATACTACTATTATACTACTACTATACTACTATTATATTACTACTATACTACTATTATACTACTACTATACTACTACTATACTACTACTATACTACTATTATACTACTATACTACTACTATACTACTATTATACTACTACTATACTACTATTATATTACTACTATACTACTATTATACTACTACTATACTACTATTATATTACTACTATACTACTACTATACTACTACTATACTACTAATATACTACTACTATACTACTATTATACTACTATACTACTACTATACTACTACTATACTACTATATACTTACTACTATACTACTATTATACTACTACTATACTACTATATACTACTATTATATTACTACTATACTACTATTATACTACTACTATACTACTATATACTACTACTATACTACTAATATACTACTACTATACTACTATTATACTACTATTATATTACTACTATACTACTATTATACTACTACTATACTACTATTATACTACTACTATACTACTACTATACTACTACTATACTACTACTATACTACTACTATCTATACTACTACTATACTACTATTACTGACTACTATACTACTATACTACTACTATACTACTTAATATACTACTACTACTACTACTACTATTACTACTACTATACTACTACTATACTACTACGATACTACTACTATACTACTATATACTAATACTTACTTACTACTACTTATACTTACTACTATACTACTATTATACTACTACTATACTACTATATACTACTACTATACTACTACTATACTACTATATATTACTACTAATACTACTATATACTACTACTATACTACTAATATACTACTACTATACTACTAATATACTACTACTATACTACTACTATACTACTACTATACTACTAATATACTACTAATATACTACTACTATACTACTATTATATTACTACTATACTACTATTATACTACTACTATACTACTATTATACTACTACTATACTACTACTATACTACTATTATACTACTACTATACTACTACTATACTACTACTATACTACTACTATACTACTACTATACTACTAATATACTACTACTATACTACTACTATACTACTACTATACTACTAATATACTACTACTATACTACTATTATACTACTATACTACTACTATACTACTATTATATTACTACTATACTACTATTATACTACTACTATACTACTATTATACTACTACTATACTACTAATATACTACTACTATATTACTACTATACTACTACTATACTACTAATATACTACTAATATACTACTACTATACTAATATTGTACTACTAATATACTACTACTATACTACTATTATACTACTACTATACTACTAATATACTACTACTATATTACTACTATACTACTACTATACTACTAATATACTACTAATATACTACTACTATACTAATATTGTACTACTAATATACTACTACTATACTAATATTATACTACTACTATACTACTACTATACTACTATTATACTACTACTATACTACTACTATACTACTACTATACTACTAATATACTACTACTATACTACTAATATACTACTACTATACTACTAATATACTACTACTATACTACTAATATACTACTACTATATTACTACTATACTACTACTATACTACTAATATACTACTAATATACTACTACTGTACTACTATTGTACTACTAATATACTACTACTATACTACTATTATACTACTAATATACTACTACTATACTACTGCTCTGCACTTACCTTGCCGCCTCCTTGTGCAACAATTGTTCCTCTGTCCTTTGGATCTTCACACAAAGCTAAGACAACCCTGAAACACAAACATTCAGAATATTATGAAGGATAAAGGGACCCGGCAAACAGATGACCGGCCACTCGTAATCCTATGTACACGGCCATTCATCATCCTGTGTACACGGCCACTCATAATCCTATGTACATGGCCACTCGTAATCCTATGTACATGACCATTCATCATCCTGTGTACACGGCCACTCGTAATCCTATGTACATGACCATTCATCATCCTGTGTACACGGCCACTCGTAATCCTATGTACATGGCCACTCGTAATCATATGTACATGGCCACTCGTAATCCTATGTACATGGCCATTCATCATCCTGTGTACACGGCCACTCGTAATCCTATGTACACGGCCACTCGTCATCCTGTGTACATGGTCGGCTTTGTACTTGGATACACGTGGCCAGTCTATGAGTATTGCGCTGTAGTGTATGGGATATTACCTGGCGAGCTGTCTATGAATATTGTGCTGTAGTTTATGGGATATTACCTGGCGAGCTGTTCCTTGGTCTGATCGGTAAGTATGGCGCTGTCTGCCTTCACCATGCAGGACAGAGCTGAGATGATGTCGGCCTTCAGCAGTCTCTTCACACGTTTTGTCACAAAGTCTTTCTTATCCTGCAATAAAAACATAGAAGTTGTGATGAAAACCTAGAGAAGGCGGCAACAATGTATACAGAATCCTGATAGTGTCCCTTATCACAGCATCTCATCAATACATGCTGCCCGGAGGCCATATTACTTCAGTAGTACAGACTACTGGGCCATGGAAAAGTCCAACCATCAGCCGAAAAAAAACGTTTCTAGCTGCTCACATCTTATGTGCAAACTTACAGGGGAACTCCGGAGAAATATTATTATTATTATTATTTTTTTTTTTTCAAATTACAGTCTTTCCTTTACTTATCAGCTGCTGTATGTCCTGCAGGGAGTGGTGTATTCTCTCCAGTCTGACACAGTGCTCTCTGCTGCCACCTCTGTCCATGTCAGGAACTGTCCAGAGCAGCAGCAAATCCCCATAGAAAACCTCTCCTGCTCTGGACAGTTCCTGACATGGACAGAGGTGGCAGCAAAGAGCACTGTGTCAGACTGGAGAGAATACACCACTTCCTGCAGGACATACAGCAGCTGATAAGTACTGAAAGACTTGATAATTTTAAATAAAGTAATTTAGAAATCTGTATTCCAGTTAATCTGATTTTTAAAAAATCACCGTAGTTCCCCTGTAAAAATGATTGTCAGTAGCACATCTCCCCATGTAAAGAAGGGATGTGCTGACAACAGGAAAAGACGTGAAGGGCTGCATGAATGATGCAGGGATTGTGTAGCCCCTCCCCCCAGACCATTGGGTCATGCACATGGTCTGTTTAATCATCACCGATTGCCTATGCCAATAATTGATCAGTGTTTGTATTGGGCAGCCGCCTCCCTATATTAATTGACCTTACAATGCTGCACAATTCAGGTACTCCTGTCTCCCACCACAATGACACCAGTGCAGTTACCTTGGGGTGTTCTTCTGGAACATGCTGCTTGGAGAACTTGGCCAGCTGGACCAGCTCGGGGATGACTTCCTTCACTTCGTAGCTGTTTGTACAGTTGACCAGAGTTGTAGCCACAGAGTACAGAATGGTTTTATCGCTTGTCTGTGGGTAATGGGAATGGCACCGTTAGTCTTTCTGCATAGAGATGGATGAGAAGTGAATGTGGACACGCTCTTACACACCTTTGACAGCTCAAACATGGCTTGAAGGGCTTCTTCATCCTCAACAAATTCATCTTTCACGTCGGCATCTAATGTCAGATACGCCAGCCCCTCCACGGCCCACTTTCTTGTCTGTATGTCGATGCTTGGGTTACACAACCACCTGTGATGAAGAGCCAATAGCAGATTTTAAAAAACTCAGGACAGAAAAAGAAGCACATACATTGCTACTGATACGATGTGTGTACTGGAATAATGCACAGAAAGAATAGGCCTTATAATCTTTCGTGTTTCAGGGTTATCACATACTTAAGGGGAACCTGTCACTTAGACAAAGTTCTCTAATCTATCGCCTTCATGTTATAGAGCAAGAGGAGCTGAGCGGATTGATATATGACTTTATGGGAAAAGATTCAGTATAACTTGTGAAATCCCTAATCATTCTGTGTTAAGGAGTCCAGTGGGCGGAGTCACTCAATAGACCGGACTCTTGGAGACATCACAGATTTCCATCAATAAATTACAAGTTATACTGAATCCCATAAACATATATATCAATCCGCTCAGTTTCTTCTGCTCTATAACATGATGGCAATAGATTAGGTAGCATTTTCATAGTGATGGGATCCATTTAAGTGTACGGATTATACAGTGAATTATTACTTATATTACAGAAATACTTACTTTCTGCATTGTTTGGCGAGTTTATCGGTAGATCCTTCTGCAAACTGTCTTAAAGCGTAATCTGTACCCCCAGCCGATCCTAGTTTGCAAAGACCCTGAAATTCAGTAAATACTTCAGTTATGCCGTAATAAAATATTATAATCACATGACCTATATATACTATGTACCCATGAAGTATTACAGGTAATTCACTAAATTCACTTCTAAACAACAATATTTTATACCTTTTTAAAGTGCAGAAACTAGGAAAAAATCACATTCATCATCTCAGCCTTGGCCGAGAAATGTCCACCCCCATCTTTTATACATAGGCTGCTACCTGATGGCCCACGGCAAGAAGGAGAAAGCATTAAAGGAGAAGTCCGGCCAAAGAAAAAAAAAATCTAGTGCAATGTATACTTACACATCCCCCTGCAATGCTGCATCACTGCTCCTGGACCCCTGCCAGCCTCCTGTAGCTCCTGCAACATCACAACCCAGCTCAGCCAGTCAGTGACCGGGGTGGGATACCCCTGCAGTCACTGGGCCCGACCTACTGGGTCGCTACAACACCGGAACATGGGAGAAACGGGAGCCTGGTATCGGTCATTGATCCTGTGACACGGAGCTGCCGGGGCACGGGGATGGGTAAGTATTGATTGTTTATCATGTTCCTGCACCCTTTGGCCTGCACTGGATCATTTTGGCCGGACTTCTCCTTTAAGTAAGCACCGATGAACCAGCATCACGCCCTAAAAGTAATATCTTCACCGGGTGATATAAAATTTATTTCTCTTTCTTACAATATCTTTTCTTGGCGACCTAACCCCCAAATTTTCCCATTAAGCTAGTTGAGCAGAGCTGTGTTTTTGGCGATATCCCGAAGTCATTGCCTATGGCGTATATTACTACTATAATACTCACCACCAAAGCCCGGATCTTTATCTTTTCATTTTTGGTCTTCTTGTAGATCTCCTTCAGCAAGGAGACGCCATTAGTTATGATGAAGGAGGCGCGGCTGAGCTTTGTAGAGGCGTGGATAAGAGCTTCCACCGCCACCACTTGGTCTATCTCATTCTCGGAGCCGGTCAGGGCCACCATCATCTCCATCACCCCCTGCATTCCCAGCAGTTTGTTTCCCAAATCGAAAGGCCCTTGTAGGATCCCCGACACGGTCTGTATGGCGTGCAGGTTCTTCTCCATATCTTTTGGATCAAACTGTCCACTATGATAAGAAATAAAACAGTTTTTCATTCGAGACGGTGATTTATACGAGACCCAATGGGTTCTATCCGATAGCCCAGGTGACTCACGTTATGAACTCCTCGCAGATCTGTCTGAAGCTGTCTCTCTCGGGATCGCAACGCAGATCGTCATAGAGTTTATTCAGAAGGACGGAAGCCGTTAACCTGGTGTTGTGGGTCAGGGGGAGGCAGTGCGGCAGCTCAGGGATCTGACTGAGGACCTTAAGGATCTTTTTTAAGCCTGATGGAAAGAGAGCGAAGGTTTTTGATTTTTTAAGCAGGTCTATACGATATCTATACGTTTATAATAAATCTACCACGCTATATGGAAGCTGCCTACTAAAATGAGAATAACGCATCAGATATTTTCCCATCACTTTGCAAAAGTAAATGACAAAAGCCAAGTATCTAATAAAAGCATCGCTAAACTTAAAGGGGTTGTCCAGCCAATATCTTTTTCTTTCAAATCAACTGGTGTCAGAAAGTTATATAGACTTGTAATTTACTTCTATTAAAAAATCTCAAGTCTTCCCATATTTATCAGCTGCTGTATGTCATGCAGGAAGTGTTGTTTTATTTTCAGTCTGACACAGTGCTCTCTGGTGACATCTCTGGCCGAGACAGGAACTGTCTGGAGTAGTAGAGGTTTTCTATGAGGATTCATAGAAAAGTGAGACAGTTCCTGTCTCGGCCAGAGATGTCAGCAGAGAGCTGTGTCAGACTGAAAATAAAACATTTCCTGCAGGACATTTAGTAGCTGATAAGTACTGGAAGACTTGAGATTTTTTAATAGAAGTAAATTACAAATCTATATAACTTTCTGATACCAATTGATTTGAAAGAAAAAGATTTTCGCTGGACAACTCCTTTAAGGGAATTCACAGTAAAATGTGAACCCAATCTTCCTTCTGGGCAACATGAATGACTGAAAAGTTACCCTGTGTACAGCTGTTGCACTTCCACATTTAGTGGCTGAGAATCCTGGGTTCTCGCACTGTATGGTCAGCTCTCCTGTCATACAGCACCAAAACCTCTGTTAGCACACAGTGACATCATACTGACTGGATTGTTACAAAGATCCTGGTAGTTGTTTGTTTGTTTTTTTGCAAAAAAAAACTGATGAAAAAAATGGATGGATTTGTGTGCATCCATTTTCCATTGACTTCCATTATTGAAAAAAAAACAAAAACAAATCAAAACTGATCCATTTTTGTGTCCATTAAAAAAACAAAAAACAAATCCATTTTGATTAAAATGGATGCACACAGGCATCTGTTTTTTTTTTTTTTTTTTTTTTTGCAAAAAACGGATGAAAAAAACAGATTGCAGAAACGTAGTGTGAACCCGGCCTTTGCTGTACAGCTGATAATATAATTAGCAGAAGTGAATTACAACCTGCATGATGGACAGGCGTCTTTCCTTGTGTGAGCGCACAGGGGACCGGGACTTCCTGGGTTTGCTCCACATGGACCACAGTTTGGCCTTATGTATAATGTTGATTTAAGGGAAGAAAATAACGTTATCTTACCTGTATCCACGACGAAGAGAGTCTTAGTGTTGTCCTTATTCTTCAGGTCATATCTGGGGATGTTTTTATTAAGCAGGTTTAGAGCTTGATCTCGGCCGTGTCCAGAAACATTCTTATTAACCAGCATGTCCAATAACTGTGTGGTGATCATACGGAGATCCTTCTTTGTATCTATGGAAAAAAAATACCAAAAATATTCACAACTCTGTACCTCAAGCACCCTGTTACCATATCCAGTCATATATCATGCTTAAAGGGAAACTATCAGCAGGTTAGAAGTATTTAACCTGCCATAGGGGGCTTGTTTTTTGTGGGAGTAAATAAACTTGGTAACTGCGCCCTTTGTTTTTCCAGAAATTATACAGTGAAACAGAAAAAAAGGTTTAGTTAAAAATTGAGGAAAAAGGAAAAAAAAAAGAAGCTATTTTTCAAGTGTGTGTGTGTGTGGGGGTGGGGGCGGGGGCGGGTCATCATGTGCGTCATTTGGCACCTTGTCATTCTACATTTACACTACTCTTTATAATACATTTTTTATAACATATTTTAATAGACTGTATATTTCCTCATGTTTTTTTTTTTACTATTTCTATTTAAAAAATGGGGGTAATTAATATTTTTATTATGTGATCGATTTTATCCAAAATCTCTGCAATCTATTCTGGTTCAGACAGCTGTAGGCAGGCTGTATTACTTTCAGGAGGCCACAGGAGGCCTAGAAGAGGCCTTGGGCTGTCCTGACATTAGATTAGATTTGATCCACTGCATCACCGATGTCATGCAGTGAGGCTGCTTAAATCCTGCAGTCAGCGACATATAAATACCCAGCGCGGTGATTCCTCCATGCTGGCTATTAGTGATGCATGCACTACACTTACCTAATACAACAGTCTCCTCCTTGCCATGGTCTCTCCGATCCTCTTTAGTAAGTGAGTCCACAATACACTGTATAAGATTACAAGTTGCTAGAGCAATTTCTTCATTGTCCACAGCCATAATGCGGCAGATCCGCTCAAAGCGCACAAGATGCAGGATAGCCGTAGCCTGTGTAGAATAAACAGACGTAACTATATATATATATATATATATATATATATATATATATATATATATATTATATATATGTATATATTTACATCCAACCAACTATATTGGGCATCAGTAGCCATTCTAGTGTATGAGACTTACTCGGGCCCTGTGCCCAGTGCACATCCCTGACAGAGTTCTCACTGCTGAGAGAATCAGCTCCGGATCTTTCGTTTCCACTAACTTCATAAGAAGATGCAAGCCATTGTTTTGGAAAATCTTCTCGGCCCCAGCTTCCTCTCTACCGAGAACTATAAGATTGTTGGCGGCCTGAAATAAATAAAAAAGGTATATATATATATATATATATATATATATATATATATATATATATATATTAGAATGTTAAAGGTTAGTTGACAAATTTTTTGCAAATTGTGACAAACATAAATAAAGTAAAAAAAAAAAAAAAAAAATATATATATATATATATATATATATATATATATATATATATATATATATAAATATAAAAATATATATATATATTCTTTTTTTTTTTTTTTTTTTTTTTAAAGCCCAAAAATTCTGGACTGCAATATTTTGTGCAGGGGGTACGGTATTTGACAATAAACGGCATCTGATGACGCCGGCCATATTTTTCGTCAGGTTTGTATAGAATCGGCCTAAGAAGCCTTCATATGCTTCAGGATTACATAAGACGTGCAGTGAGACCCCCATACACCGCTCCAGGTCCCATGTGGCGGCCACGTGCCTGAGGTCTGTACCTGTATGAATATAAGAAGACACACTTATAGAAGCTAAATGGGTTCTTCGTCTCACCTTTTCCCTTTTCTCCTTTTCACTATTTGGGTCCAGCAGGATGTCAAACATCTTTTCAACCCGGGAGTCAGTGGAAAATTGTACATGAAGCTGCGACAAAAAACATGGTGCACACGGTTAGACAGAGGACACTGATTTACTAACGTGCTCCTGGCAGCAAATTGTTGGGTTTTTATCCATTTTCCCTGTTGGTTTGGTGTTTAGGTACAGGACAATTTTTTTTCAAAAACCCGACAAACCTGTCATTTTTGTCCAATGGGTTTTTCCTGAGCACCGGACCACCCTGGAGCACTGGAGGGGCCCGCTGCCCCCCAGTGTGATGAAACCAACGTCCTCTCTGTGACATGGCTCCATTAAAAGCAATGGAGTTGCATCACAGAGAGAGGGGATATCGCCACATTGGTGGGCAGCGGGTCTGCTTCCAGTGCTGCGGGGCGGGCCAATGCTAGGGAAAAGACCACCGCCAAGCGTGGGAACCAGGTGGTGTTTGGAAAAAAGGACTGTGCCACCGGCATCTGTGCGCCAGTGCGGATCAATTAATGGACCTGTTGGTCCATTCGCAACGGATATATCTGTCACTGGAATGTCGTGTGTACCCCCAAGATCATGGCAGAACATGACTGCAACATGTGGGGGTGCGGGGTGCCTGTGATTGGTCATTCTTCAGTAGTCATCACTCAGATTTACCTTTTGGTGGATATCGGCGCCGATTCTGCGGAGAGTCTCTTGGAATGTTTGATTCTTTGGCTCAAGTGTCGCACATCTTTGAACGTCCTTAAATGCTTGGTCCAATTTCCCCACTTTTTCCAGGGCCTGACAGCGTCTGAATAGAGCTTTTATGTCTGATCCATCCACATCAATGGCTGAAAGGAAGGCAAAACACTTCTTATTCAATTGATCTGATAAAATAGTGCCAAACATTTGATGTAAAGTTTTCCACTGAAATTCAATTTTTAATTTGTTGCTGCCCTGGAGGAGAACATAACAAGCAGATTATACTTACCACTCTGCGCTCCCCCAAGGTCTTCCTGTGTTATCTTCGGGTCCCGGCTGACTGATCCCACCTCTTCTTCACAAGACGAACTCATCTTGGCAGTGACAGCCCTCTCAGCCAAGGTGCCGTCCCATCTCAGTCTGTGATTGGCTGAGTGAGCTGTCACTGCAGAGACGAGTCTGTATGGTAGGGGAGACAGGGTCATTCAGCCGGGATCCGAAGATGATACAGAAGGACACCGGAGCAGCGCAGAGAGGTAAGTATAGCCTGGTTGTTGTGTTCTCCGCCAGGGCAGCAACATTTTATAAGTTTAATTTCAGCGGAATCCCCCTTTAGTCAGCGCACATTACTTTAAGGAATCAGTTTCAATAACTAAAAACCTTATCTGGGAAACAGAAAGCACGACTTGATGAAAATGTGATGACGAGGGATGTAACAAGCCATATAAAGGGTCTACAAACCTCTAGAAGCATCAGAGGCCGCTTGTACATAGTTTTCCTATGAAAATATAAAAAAGTTAGAAATATTATGAAGCAGTTAGGGCCTAGTATGAAATGTTCTGTACATGCCGGGTATTTATAATCATAGTTCTGTACATGCCGGGTATTTATAATCACAGTTCTGTACATGCCGGGTATTTATAATCATAGTTCTGTACATGCGGGGTATTTATAATCATAGTTCTGCACATGACGGGTATTTATAATCATAGTTCTGTACATGCGGGGTATTTATAATCATAGTTCTGTACATGCGGGGTATTTATAATCATAGTTCTGTACATGCGGGGTATTTATAATCATAGTTCTGTACATGCCGGGTATTTATAATCATAGTTCTGTACATGCCGGGTATTTATAATCATAGTTCTGTACATGACGGGTATTTATAATCATAGTTCTGTACATGACGGGTATTTATAATCATAGTTCTGTACATGCCGGTATTTATAATCATAGTTCTGTACATGCCGGGTATTTATAATCACAGTTCTGTACATGCCGGGTATTTATAATCATAGTTCTGTACATGCCGGGTATTTATAATCACAGTTCTGTACATGCCGGGTATTTATAATCACAGTTCTGTACATGCCGGGTATTTATAATCATAGTTCTGTACATGCGGGGTATTTATAATCATAGTTCTGTACATGCCGGGTATTTATAATCATAGTTCTGTACATGCTGGGGGAGGGGGGGTCGGCCGTTGCTGAGGTCCCATTTACCTTCTTGAGGTGGCACGCTGAGCGATTACGGTACAGAACCGCCAGCTGTTTCTTATCTTGTAGAAGCTTTATAGCTTTGCTATAGCAGTCGATGGCGTTGTCATAGTCATTTGCCTTGAAGTATTTGTTCCCGTCCTCTTTGAGCTGCGCTGGGTCCTCCATCTGTTGAAAGAAAAAGTAATAATGTAATATTAATACTAGCACTGGCCTATTACTGTGGCTTAAAGGGATACTCCGGGCAAAAGTAAAAGAATAACAAGGAGCGCAGGGAGTGGTGGGAACATAATAAAGAAGTGATACTTACCTGTCCCTGCAGTCACAGCGCCACCGCTCTCTGTCAGCCTCCGGTCTCCACCACAGGAATTACCCACATAGCTAGTCAGTGACTGCAGAGGCTTCAGGAGACAAGCGGGTGATTGAGTGCAGTGACTTTGTGCAGCGGGGGCACCAGGACAGGTAAGTATAGCTTCTTCTTTATGTTCCTACAACCCCCTGCTGCTCCCTTTTATTTTTGCTATCTCCGGAGTACCCCTTTAAAGCACTTGTCTGCTTTGAATAATCTATTTTTGTTATAAGGGTCCTCCAAAAATATTTAGAGGGTAATACCAGGTGATCAGCTGTAATTGATGGAAACTGTCAGCAAGTGGTCAATTTCTACCTATTGTTTTCATTTATGGGGGTCTTACAAAGTAGCACTATTTCTAGTTAGAGTGGTGGTCACCGAATGTCTGACTAACTGAATGAGCCAAGCAACGTCCTGTGCATCTCCACCAGCCCCACCAGCCCCACCAATGGGCATCTCATGGGATACCCCCTCTAACATATAGATTTATTCCTCCCAACCTGTGGGTCTCCTTCACAACTACAACCACCATCATGGACAGACAGTGAAAAGCATGATAGGAGATGTAGATTTGTAAATACTGGAGAGCAGGACCATGCTGTATAGGACCTCACTGTGTGGGATTATACTGTACAGTAACTTATATATCACATATCCAGCTGCTGCAGTGTTATCAGGGTTATACAGTTACTATACATTATATACCACATGCTGCTATACTGTACAGTAACTTATATATCACATATCCAGCTGCTGTGTTATCAGGGTTATACAGTTACTATACATTATATACCACATGCTGCTATACTGTACAGTAACTTATATATCACATATCCAGCTGCTGCTATGTTATCAGGGTTATACAATTACTATACATTATACACCACATGCTGCTATACTGTACAGTAACTTATATATCACATATCCAGCTGCTGTGTTATCAGGGTTATACAGTTACTATACATTATAGACCACATGCTGCTATACTGTACAGTAACTTATATATCACATATCCAGCTGCTGTGTTATCAGGGTTATACAGTTACTATACATTATATACCACATGCTGATTGCTATACTGTACAGTAACTTATATATCACATATCCAGCTGCTGCTGTGTTATCAGGGTTATACAGTTACTATACATTATACACCACATGCTGCTATACTGTACAGTAACTTATATATCACATATCCAGCTGCTGTGTTATCAGGGTTATACAGTTACTATACATTATATACCACATGCTGATTTCTATACTGTACAGTAACTTATATATCACATATCCAGCTGCTGTGTTATCAGGGTTATACAGTTACTATACATTATATACCACATGCTGATTTCTATACTGTACAGTAACTTATATATCACATATCCAGCTGCTGTGCTATCAGGGTTATACAGTTACTATACATTATATACCACATGCTGCTATACTGTACAGTAACTTATATATCACATATCCAGCTGCTGTGCTATCAGGGTTATACAGTTACTATACATTATATACCACATGCTGCTATACTGTACAGTAACTTATATATCACATATTCTGCTGTTTATAAATGTTTGTTTTACATGTTATTCAGAATAATAAATCATTATTTTGGGGGTGTGGAACCAATTGTCTGCATTTCTATGATTTCTTATGGGAAAATTTACTTTGGTTTAATTTGTTCTGTCCCGGAACAAATTATGCTCCTAATCCAAGGCACCGCTGTATTTACCAAACATCTGAGTAGATAGATGAACAATGACCCTGCAGATTTGTGTACTGACGACCTGAATGAGAACCAATGGCACCAGCAGGCTCGCTGATGTCACCAGATGGGGACTGTGGTCTGGGGGGTCTGTAAATTGTGCTTCACACCATACAGTCATCTGTACAAACATGTCTGCCAGCAACGTCCGTCCAGCTGACTGTGTGTCCTCCATATAAGGGAACGGAACTGGTCACCATGTGTCACCACCACCTGTCTAAGAGCCAAGGGCCTATATCACACATGGACGCCTCCGAAAAATCCCCACTACTCTTCACTATATATATATATAGATGAATAAAATTCTGGTGTGACTTCCCATACACTTCTCAGCTCACGGCACTCACCATTTGTAGTATCTTCTAGGACTTTATTCAGACAATTCAAAAACAGTGCAAGTTAAAGGAGAGGACGCTGAAGCGCCCCAAACTCCTCTTGTTTAACTTGCACGATTTTTGAATCTTCTGAATAAAGTCTAGGAAGATACTACAAATGGTGAGTGCCGCACCTCTTTTTTTTATACTTGTCTACATTTCTATGAGCACCTCCAAAGTATCCTGGACATAATTCATCTAGATGCCGCGTTCCGGTAGGAGTCTCTATATATTGTCGGCACGGATTTCTACATATACACATTAATGTTCAGATACAGATGCAGGTAGCAAACACAGACATCATTCAGCTAATTTTCCTTTCCTATTTCCCAGCGATACCTTTGAAGATAATAACATTAGCAAATAGGAAATTAGTCCAAATCCCATTGCATATTAATTGTGCGTCCTCCAGAGCTGGAATCACATAGTAACCTGTGCATGGTAACTGCAGTATATAGACTTACCTTAGCTGGCATATGAAGTTCTCCTGGACGTCCGCTTAGTATCTCTCGGCCGGCTGATGCCCACTGGGTTATATATAGATGTGAATGAGATGGTCCACTGCTGGAATGTGGGCACTTCAGACGGGCACGGGGGGTTCCTCTGGTAAGGACGGGTTTTTTTTAGCTTTAGAAATAAGATATTAATAGCTATAATATTCGGCTATAGAGGCACAAACAAGTAAGACGTCTCTGCTACAGTCACATAAAGACAAAACATACTGAATGGTGGTAACTGTCCCCCCCTGTTAGAGTGGTATATCCCACCTGCCCTGCCTTATATGGAGGTGACTGACAGCTGATCGCTGGGAATGAGGCTGATAGATGGGAGATGATCCAGAGCAGCTGTCACTGCTGGACGGTCCTGGCAGCTTCTGGAAGGTCCCCGCTCACTCTCAGCCACTCCGCCTTTTCTAATTCATTGAAATCAGTGATGACGTATTTACTGTGCCCATGGTTATTCTTCACTATGTCCTGTACGAGAGCTGAACACTTTTATTCTTTTATTAGTGTTACATTTTACATCTTACATTTTCGCAATAACGATCGCATTTGAGCGATAATGGTTCCGTGTAAAAGCAGCAAACGATTAAGCGGCAAGCGGGAAATCGTCCATTTTGATCTTTCAACATGTTCTCAAATTGTTGTTCGCTAAAAATTTGCAGATCGCTTCATGTAAACAGTCTTTCAAAGATTCACCCTTAGGGAGCCTTCACACGTACCGTATCGCTGCGTTTTAAACGCTGCGTTTTTTACATGCGCGTTTTGATTTTCATTTGATTTTCATGTGAAAATCAAAATGCGCATGTAAAAAACGCAGCAAAAACGCAGCGTTAAAAACGCAGCGTTAAAAACGCAGCGATATGGTACGTGTGAAGCTACCCTAAGGGAAAGATGGGCTTAAGTGATCTTAAAAACGATCGCAATAACATTTTTTCTTACGAATTTTCTAACGGTTTATTTGTCTAAACACTGATCATTATAAAAACCAAATCGTTGCTTCAAAATCGCTAAACGATCGATTGGGCGAATTATTGCTTCGTATAAATGCAGCAGTAACCACATACCCTCCTTGGATGTCGGCCGCTCACGTTCTTCTGTTTCTTCATGTGACCCCACACAGACCCAATGATGTGGAGATCAGGACTCTGTGGGGGCCACATTGTTACTTCCAGGACTCCTTGTTCTACTTCATGCTGAAGATAGTTCTGAAAGTGTCGCTGTCATTTGTAAAAACTTTTGACAAGTCATAGAGACATCATAGAGATATGTCATAAAGACCTTATTGAGATGTCATAGAGACATGATAGAGACATCATAGAGACATCATAGAGACATGTCATAAAGACCTTATTGAGATGTCATAAAGACATTATAGAGACATGTCATAGAGACAAGTCATAGAGGCATTATAGAGACATGTCATAGAGACATCATAGTGATGTGTCATAGAGATATGTCATAGAGACCTTATTGAGATGTCATAGAGACATGACATAGCGACATGATAGAGACATCATAGAGACATGTTTTGATCAATCTGGGCCTGAGTGTTCACACCTGTACTGATTTGGAGACTGAGTGGGGAGAGGACCACGCTGCAGTGAATCCGCTCCCCGATCTGTGCGAGAAAAAAAGAGTCGGACTCTATAGACTTACATTATGACTTGAGCCCAACTCATCACATGACACAGAGCCGGGAGAGGATTGTGCTTAGAGCAGTCTTCTCCCGACTCGTTCTCACAATCGGTATGGAGTCTGAACACTCGAACCCAGTCTGATCAAAAGTTGACATGTCTCTATGATACATCTCTATGACATGTCTCTATGACTTCTATATGATCTGTCTCTATGACGTCTATATGATATGCCACTGTGATGTCTCAATGACGTCTATATGATATGTCTCTATGATATGTCTCTATGACGTCTATATGATATGTCTCTATGACATGTCTCTATGACGTCTATATGATATGTCTCTATGACATGTCTCTATGACGTCTATATGATATGTCTCTATGACATGTCTCTATGATAAGTCTCTATGACATGTCTCTATGACTTCTATATGATCTGTCTCTATGACATGTCTCTATGACGTCTATATGATATGTCACTGTGCTGTCTCAATAACGTCTATATGATATGTCTCTATGACATGTCTCTATGACGTCTATATGATATGTCACTGTGATGCCTCAATAACGTCTATATGATATGTCACTGTGATGCCTCAATAACGTCTATATGATATGTCTCTATGACGTCTATATGATCTGTCTCTATGACATGTCTCTATGACGTCTATATGATCTGTCTCTATGACATGTCTCTATGACGTCTATATGATATGTCTCTATGACATGTCTTTATGACGTCTATATGATCTGTCTCTATGACATGTCTCTATGACGTCTATATGATATGTCTCTATGACGTCTATATGATATGTCACTGTGATGTCTCTGACATGTCAAACGTTTTTATAAATGACAGGTACACTTTAATGACACTGACTGTATATTTCATTGCAGAAAAAATTTGAAGACAATCAGATCCCGGTTTTATTGCCTGATGGATCCGTATCTGCCGGGTTTCACAGCATTGAGAACACCAATAATCCTGACCAAGTCCTAATTCTATTTGTTGAAATCCAGCCCTGAACTGGCAGGGAGTCTCCATCATGCTCCAGTGTTACCAGCAGACATTGCTCTCATGTTTATCCCGCTTTGCAGCCCTAAGAACAAACCGCTTCCTGATAGAGCTAAATATTTAAAGGGTTTATCCAGCGCTACAAAAACATGGCCACTTTCCCCCTCTCGTCGCCAGATTGGGTGCGGATTCAGAGTCAGTTCCATTGAAGTAAATGAAGCTTAATTGAAAACCACACCTGAACTGGAGACAAGAGAGGGGGAAAAGCGCCATGTTTTTGTAGCGCTCGATAACCCCTTTAATTATTTTACTCCTGAGCACCTGCTGCTATTATTTTGCACCCAGTGCCGATGATTTTGAGTGTAGTTGGGTCGCTTGGCTTTGTTTCACATTGAAGGTTTATATGTTTGCCACAATTCTTCCACGACCACTTCTGGTCAGACGTCTCCGAACATTAGATGGGTGTAACTGGGTCCCACTGGTTTCTGCCAGTTTGGCACTGCTGGAAATCTTCCGCCTCCGATGTAAGAAGGATTTGTCCTTCATTTGCAGCACTAAGCTTCCTTGGCCGACCAGCATCAGTGTCACCTGTTTCTTTGTGCTTCTTTGAGTTTGAGCAGCACGTTGCGACACCCCAGTCTGGTTTGAAATCTGACCCTGTAAAACTTTTGATATGTTATCAGGTACTTCTGGCCTCTCCTGCTGATAGTAAAGGGAATTCATCACATTGGAAATACCGTCCTATCTTTAGGCAGCGTGTCCTGGAACTGGAAGAAAGGACGACAGAGATACAGATTTGGTGGTAAAATATTCTGTATAACTTGTATATTTTTATTTGAATCTCTGCTCATTCTGGGCTTAGGAGTCCGGTGGGAGGTCTTATCATTAAAGAAGTATTCCAGCAAGCCCATAAAAAAAAAAAATCACAAAAAGCATATAGGTTCACTTACCAATCCCCCAACAATTGTGTGACCCCTTTCTCATGTGTCTATGCTCCTTCTAGCCCCAGATTCAAACTTTTACAAATGTTCCTAGCTTTACATCATGGCAGCCGGCTAGGAGACTACATCTCCCAGCATGCACTGCACCTCAGAGCCAACTGCCTGATACAGACCACCACTGGCTTGTTCTGCTTCTGCTTTGGCCGGGTGATCACTGATAGGTGAGAGTCAGTTACAGAAAACATGTTACAGCTTTCCTGGCCTACAAATGAGACAGAGATCATGTGACCTCTGTCTCAGTAGGGAGGGGGGAGGACAGAGGAGTGGAGACAGAGTGGACCAGGCAGGGAGCATTTTCAGCAGCTTCAGGGGATAGTAAATATTTTCCCACAAAACTATATATCATTCTTCTTAGTTCCTTCTGCTCTATAACATGATGCCTGCTGAAAGGGCTGCAGTTTCAATGTGAGAGGTTCCCTTTAAATCCAGGAAAACCCCTTTAATCAGACTGGTCATGAGATCAGAAATTTTTAAAGCGGACCTGTCAGAAGCTTTTTGCTTACTCAATTAAAGATTCATCCTGTTACGTATCCTCCATGTTTAGCTTATACGGCTGATAATAGGATTATTTCCATGTAAATAATATACCAGGTTTGCATTGTTTGACGCTGTTTATTAATGTTGTATTTCAGCCTGGCGAGGCAATATAGGTCGGGTTTATGGACATTTAAATGGCTTGACCACTTTCTACTAAAATTCATCAGTATACTACACTCACAATTTCTCCTGGTGTGTCCCTATAAGAAGCCCCCCCCCCCCATGCTGTGCCGTCCTGCTCGGAATACTGCAAGGTTATCCCATCCACTAAATGGCTAAGCATGGAGAAACAAGTGACCGCACTTCTCCCCCTGAGTCCTAGCCTGAATATTTCCATGGAGGAAGTCAAGTGAGGAACTTGCTCCTCCAATGTCCGGTCACATTATGGACATGCTGAGCAGGACGGCAGAGCATGGGGGGGGGGCTTCTGATAGCGCTATGGGATATATTAGAAATTGTGAGTGAATATAGGGCAGTCCCTTCCTAACAGTAAAGTTAAAGGGGTTATCCCGTGCTCCAAAAACAGAGACAGCATCACTCTTGTCTCCAGGTCAGGTGCGGTTTGCAATTAAACTCCATTCACTTTAATGGAACTGAGTTACAAAACCTGCACCCAAACTGGAGACCAGAGCGGTGCTGTCTTTGGAAGAAAGCGGCCATGTCTTGTAGTACTGGATAACCCCTTTAAGATTTGAAAGCATTTACATCTCTAAGCCACAAGCTTTATGGAATATCACATTTCCGCGAAGTTTTATTCTTCACTACTTTCTTCCGATGAGCTTGAGAAAATAAAGACATTTTACAGTGGACACATCATCGTCTTCCTCTCCTCCTTCTTCTTCAATCTTGTCTGTAAGATAGAATAATGGATATTAGGGAGTGAATAAGAATTCAATGATGTCTTTCCATGAAGATTTAAAGGGGTAGGATTCTACTAGTTGCTAAAAGTGACAGCAATGGCCGTTCCTTGTAACCGCTTTAAAATATATCACTACCGACTGCACATCTTCCTGTATAGACGTGCAGCCGATAGCAAAAGGAAACTGACAGCACATGTATGCATATATCCCAGCTGTGGGTTACCAGATCACACAGCAGTGCATACTTACCTAGTGCGCTGCTGTGTGATCTGGCATCCTGCATATCTGTGCTGTCAGTTTCCATGGCTGCACATAATATTGCGCCATGTAAAGGCGCCGATCTCGCAGATTTTAAGAGAAAAAACCTTGTGCCCATAGGCGACTGAGAAGTGAATCTGATACTGACCACATCTTTTTCTTTATAATGCTCAGCCGCTTTGATCCGATGAATGCTTCTCTAATGTATCGTAATAAAGAACGCTGGAATAAAAGAACAGACTTAGAACCTTGAGGTTGTTATGGAGGACGTAATTATTATTTAGTTTATCAGAATTGACCTGTATTCCCCTGTAGTAATTACCACTATACTGCTGGCACCGCTAAATAGATTTATTAGAGGTTATTGTGTAATCCATAATACTTTTATTATCCTGTAACACTGAATCAATCACCAGGAAAACATCTTTTATTTATTATGCAGATTAGCTAGTTGGTGCACTGAGGGCGGTGCTTCAGTGCTTAGAGCAGTGGGGGCGGTGCTTTAGTGCTTGGAGCAGTGGGGGAGGGGCTTCAGCACTTGGAGCAGTGGGGGCGGGGCTTCAGGACCTGGATCAGTGGGGGCGGTGCTTCAGCACTTGGAGCAGTGGGGGCGCGGCTTCAGTGCTTGGATCAGTGGGGGTGGTGCTTCAGCACTTGGAGCAGGGATCAGCACTTGGAGCAGTGGGGGCGGTGCTTCAGTATGGGGCGGTGCTTCAGCACTTGAATCAGAGGGGGTGGGGCTTCAGCACTTGGAGCAGTGGGGGTGGTGCTTCAGCACCATTATGGCCCATTCCGACCCCTCTCTTCTCCTCCTCCTCTTCTTAGAAATGGCCATTGATTTAAAAATTATAAAATGGACATAAAAAAAAATGATAAAACCCCTTCATGTCAGGACAAAACCCTGGTGGTTTTAAAGGGGCTATCCAGCGCTACAATGGCCACTTTTCCCCCTCTCATGTCTCCAGATTGTGTTCGGTTTGAAACTCAGTTCCATTTAAGTAAATGGAGCTTAATTGCAAACCGCACCCGAACTGGAGACAACAGTAGGGGGAAAAGTGGCCATGTTTTTGTGTCTCTGGATAACCCCTTTAAGCAGTTCACTGTAACAGCCTCTTTGCATCTTTACTCACTTTGCGGATGCTGCGGTTCTTCTGATAAGACAATAACTTTGCATGCTCCATCTCTGTCTGCAAAAAAAGAAAAGATTTTGTGAAATGCAGCAGCAACACTGGTAAAGGCGGCGATATACATGGTCCTGAGATGTTGTATCCATTCACCTTAATCCTCTGTATTTCTTCCTTTATCTCCTGTGATAGATCAGCCTCCTCCTCCTTTTCCTCCAGAACAGAAAATACCTAAATAATAAGAAAGCAGTGTACAGAAAGTGCAGAGGTAAGTAAATGTAAGTGACGCCTTCAGTAATGCTCAATCTGTGTGATTTAGGCTCTGTTGTCATTAGCATCATTACAGTGGCAGCCATGATGGGTATTAGGCCCCTTCTGGGTTGTCCACATTTACCCCCTTCATGTAACACACGTCCGCTCTTTCACCAAATAACAATAAATGGAATACCTGTGTACATAACTGCTCCTTGTATTCCTGCAAAGCTTCGGAGACTTTAGCAATCCGTCTGTTCTGAAATTGGAAAGAAAAATGGCGTCAATAACCACTGAAACGTGGCGACCATCAGCTGCTCGGTACCCGCACTACACAGTGATGGGGCCAGAAGCAGCTTGTCTCCATTCACCAATGAGCTGCAGTTACAGGTTACTACCACTACACAGGGAACGGAGACAAGCGGCTTCCGGCCCCATTCACTGATTGTCCAGTCTGTATAGAATAAGGCTGCATCTACTCTCTAGAACAGGGATGCGGAACCTTTGGCCCTCCAGCTGTTGCAAAACTACAACTCCCATCATGCCTGGACACCTGAAGGTTCCCCATCCCTGCTCTAGAATACCCCAAACTGCATCTCCGCTTCTTTTAGTATCATATTTCTTACTTATTGTCTTAAAGGAGAAGTCCGGCGAAAATTTTTTGAAACTATTGTATTGCCACTCAAAAGTTACACAAATGACCAGTATACACTTATTATGGGAAATGCTTATAACATTTTTTCCCCTGCACTTACTACTGCATCAAGGCTTCACTTCCTGGATAACATGGTGATGTCACTTCCTGGATAACATGGTGAGGTCACTTCCTGGATAACACGGTGATGTCACTTCCTGGATAACATGGTGACGTCACTTTCTGGATAACATGATGATGTCACTTCCTGGATAACATGGTGACGTCACTTCCTGGATAACATGATGATGTCATGACCCGACTCCCAGAGCTGTGCGGGCTGTGGCTGCTGGAGAGGATGATGGCAGGGGCATGCTCAGTGTCCCTCCAGTGCCCTGTGTCCCTCAGTGTCCCCTGCAATCATCCTCTCCAGCAGCCACAGCCCGCAAAGCTCTGGGAATTGTGACATCACCATGTTACCCAGAAAATGTCATCACCATGTTATCCAGGAAGTGACATCACCATGTTTATCCAGGAAGGGACATCATGTTATGCAGGGAGTGACATCACCCTGCTATCCAGGAAGTGACATAACCATGCTATCCAGAAAGTGACATCACCATGTTATCCAGGAAGTGACATCACCATGTTATCCAGGAAGTGACATCACCATGTTATCCAGGAAGTGACATCACCATGTTATCCAGGAAGTGACATCACCATGTTATCCGGGAAGTGAAGCCTTGATGCAGTAGTAAGTGCAGGGAAAAAAAGCCCTTTATAAGCATTTCCCATAATAAGTCTATATTGGGGATTTGTATAACTTTTAGGGGGCAACACAATACTTTAATAAAAACTTTTGCCGGAATTCTCCTTTAAGCATTTTTTTTTTTTTACAGTGATAGATAAAACTTACCAAAAACGCGGTGTAGGAGGTAAAGCTTTCTTTGCTTTCATGTGGACTAATTCTCAGGCCGTGCAGGATTCTTAGTATTTTAACTGCGAGCTCTAGTGGCGGCGTGTACCCCTCTTCCCAGGAGCTTATATCATTCCAGATTGCGGTTAGCATAGAGATGTCGGAAGAAGAGAAGGGCCTAGAATAATATAAAAAGTGGAGAAATACTGAATATTTCTACAAACATAATATATAGTTCTACACACGGCCTAGCTCTGGGCTCAGAATCCAATCTCCAAATACACACAACATCCTAGGAAACTAACCAGAGATATGTATGTTACTTCTATTTAAAAATCTCCAGTCTTCCAGTACTTATCAGCTGCTGTATGTCCTGCAGGAAGTGGTGTATTCTCTCCAGTCTGACACAGTGCTCTCTGCTGCCACCTCTGTCCATGCCAGGAACTGTCCAGCGCAGAAGAGGGTTTTTTATGGGAATTTGCTGCTGCTCTGGACAGTTCCTGACATGGACAGAGGTGGCAGCAGAGAGCACTGTGTCAGACTGGAGAGAATACACCACTTCCTGCAGGACATCCAGTAGCTGGTAAGTACTGGAAGACTGGAGATTTTTAAATAGAAATAATTTACAGATCTGTATAATTTTCTGACACCAGTTGATTTGAAAGAAAAAAGAAAATCTCCGGAGTACCCCTTTAAGTAACCTGACCATAGAATACATGACCGATCAGTTTTATGCAGAGTCTGTACAATGCTCAATCAATTATATAGCTGCATGAGCCATCGCTGGATCATTTGTGCGTCATTAAACCCCACCCATGTGTTCAAAATCCTATTATATACATGTCTACCATCACAAAGTACATATAAAATTACAGAAATACTTACTCGCAGTCAAAATTTTCTTCATCATCGCTGTCATTAGTTCCAATGTAGAAAAAGGCTACAGGAAAAGAATAAGAAGAATTTACGGTAAACTCGTGAAATATTGTTAATGAACCAAATTACTTCTCAGCGCTTTGCAAGAAGAGCTCACAGTTTTTCTAAATTGTAACTTGGTGTAAGAGCATTGCTTTGGTGTAAGAGCTCCCTGTACTGGGTGGGAGGAGGAGCGGCATGGCCTGCATCGGGGGGTCTACAGCCCTGCACTCTGACCCAGGAAGTCTCCCTCACCTTCCAAATCATAGCAGATCCACTTCAGGCTGGGGCTCACATCAGGGGACAGGACTGTGGGCGTAATCTTTACATAGCTGTAACCCCTCTCTCCCCGGACAGAGAGCGCTGCTATACTGTGCCCACATATACCCTGCTTATTCCTTCATGCTCCCTGCAGTCTCTGTCAGTCCTTGTGTTTCCCATCTTCTCCATTCCTTCTATAATGTGCCTGCACTCACACTCAGCTATACACACTGCTGCTATAATGTGCCTGCACTTACACTCAGCTATACACACTGCTGCTATAATGTGCGTGCAGTTACACTCAGCCATACACACTGCTGCTATAATGTGCATGCACTTACACTCAGCTATACACAATGCTGCTATAATGTGCCTGCACTTACACTCAGCCATACACACTGCTGCTATAATGTGCCTGCACTCACACTCAGCTATACACACTGCTGCTATAATGTGTCTGCACTCACACTCAGCTATACACACTGCTGCTATAATGTGCCTGCACTCACACTCAGCTATACACACTACTGTATAGAGAAGTTTCTGTCACTGTCCTCCTGCACAGCTCTGTGATTCTCACTTCCTGATTGGTCCATGCTGAGCACACGCCCCTTCCCCATTGCTGTCATGTGACCACACAGACCTCTGACAGCAGCCCTGCTTCTCTATTGTAGACTGTTGTACTACACTACTGCATTATGGGGATCTGCAGCTCGATCCTGTATCTATAAGCTGCTGCTGTGTTATCAGGGTTATACAGTTACTATACATTATACACCACATACTGCTTTACTGTACAGTAACTTATATATCACATATCCAGCTGCAGTGTTATCAGGGTTATACAGTTACTATACATTATATACCACATGCTGCTATACTGTACAGTAACTTATATATCACATATCCAGCTGCAGTGTTATCAGGGTTATACAGTTACTATACATTATACACCACATACTGCTTTACTGTACAGTAACTTATATATCACATATCCAGCTGCAGTGTTATCAGGGTTATACAGTTACTATACATTATATACCACATGCTGCTATACTGTACAGTAACTTATATATCACATATCCAGCTGCTGTGTTATCAGGGTTATACAGTTACTATACATTATATACCACATGCTGCTATACTGTACAGTAACTTATATATCACATATCCAGCTGCAGTGTTATCAGGGTTATACAATTACTATACATTATATACCACATGCTGCTATACTGTACAGTAACTTATATATCACATATCCAGCTGCTGCTGTTTTATCAGGGTTATACAGTTACTATACATTATACACCACGTGGTGCTATACTGTACAGTAACTTATATATCACATATCCAGCTGCTGCAGTGTTATCAGGGTTATACAGTTACTATACATTATATACCACATGCTGCTATACTGTACAGTAACTTATATATCACATATCCAGCTGCGGTGTTATCACGGTTATACAGTTACTATACATTATATACCACATGCTGCTATACTGTACAGTAACTTATATATCACATATCCAGCTGCGGTGTTATCACGGTTATACAGTTACTATACATTATACACCACATGCTGCTATACTGTACAGTAACTTATATATCACATATCCAGCTGCGGTGTTATCACGGTTATACAGTTACTATACATTATACACCACATGCTGCTATACTGTACAGTAGCTTATATATCATCGCTGTACTTCATTAGAGAATGTTGGCATTGGATACATTATGTAAAGCAGTGATCATGTGACCAGTAGTATATATATACACATTACCACTTGGAGGACAGTCTGATGAATCGAAGGACATAGTAAACGCGATCGCAGGAAATAGTTCTGTAAAAATAAAGACAATTACCCCAAAATTATTACTCAGTGTTCTTCATAGCGGAGTGTAATAGATTCATGTATAATATAACCGTATTAATGAGGGGATAATCCAAGTTCTTGCACTAATGTCTTCTATACTGCATTATTATGGTGCCTGGAGATCAGCGCCCTGCAGGATGGATTGTTCATAAGCAAACTCATTGCTATCTGCAACTTCCATCCAGACGAATGGGACGTCACCACCTCCAGGATTCATACATAGAGACATCCCGCTTAGAGAGGCTAAGGAGGCCCTTACACAGGTCCTAAGGTATATAGGGAGTCATACTAGCAGCTCTTTGGTTAAAGGGGCACTCCAGCAAAAAATCTTTTTCTTTCAAATCAACCGGTGTCAGAAAGTTATACAAATTTGTAATTTACGTCTATTTGAAAATTTCCAGTCTTACCATACTTATCAGCTGCTGTATGTCCTGCAGGAAGTGATGTATTCTTTCCAGTCTGACACAGTGCTCTCTACTGCCACCTCTGTCCATGTCAGGAACTGTCTAGAGCAGGAGAGGTTTTCTATGGGGATTTGCTGCTGCTCTGGACAGTTCCTGACATGGACAGAGGTGGCAGCAGAGAGCACTGTGTCAGACTGGAGAGAATACACCACTTCCTGCAGGACATCCAGTAGCTGGTAAGTACTGGAAGACTGGAGATTTTTAAATAGAAATAATTTACAGATCTGTATAATTTTCTGACACCAGTTGATTTGAAAGAAAAAAGAAAATCTCCGGAGTACCCCTTTAAGTAACCTGACCATAGAATACATGACCGATCAGTTTTATGCAGAGTCTGTACAATGCTCAATCAATTATATAGCTGCATGAGCCATCGCTGGATCATTTGTGCGTCCCCTTTGTTATTGGCCGCACAGAAGATACAATCAGCAGGTAAATCAGAGTTTGCTCGTCAGCTCATCGCTGGATTATTTTGACATAGCCGCTCATGTCGTCTGGTTGTTGCCTTTTTTTATACAAAGTTATTATTGTCCGTAATGGCCGATAATCAAGCAAATGCAGCCGATAATTGCTTCCTGTAATAGGGCCCTAATGGTGGTTTTACACGGAGCGATAATTCGCCCAATCGCACGATTAACGATTTTGAATGAACGATTTTTTTTTTATATAACGATCGGCGTTTAGATGGAACGATACATCGTACGGAATATTCGTTTTGCGATCGCTTAAGCCTATCTCACACATAGGGTAATCGTTGAAAGACTGTTTACACTGAACGATCTGCGAATTTTTTGCGAACGATCAACGACGATTTGAGAACTTGTTGAAAGATCAAAATGAACGATTTCTCGCTCGTCGCTTGATTGTACGATTATCGTTCGAATTCGACCGTTATCATGCAAATTTGAACAATACATCGTTCTGTGTAAAACCACCATAAGGGTATGTTCACACTTAGCAAATGGAGCGGAATGCCACCTTCTTGTCATGTCAATTCTTTGAGCGGAGAGCAGAGGAGATCGGAGGTGCGGGGGTCCTCCCACAGAGATGCGGTCCGACACCGAGGCAGGTGGAATTCCGCCCCATGTGCTCAGTGTGAACATACCCTTACAGTGAAACAATGTTGCTGCATGGCCAATAACAATTCATCCCTTTGGATTTGTTTGTCTTTTTGATTATACACAATCAGGTTATGTTACCGTAACACTGCAGTCTCCAATACTGCAAACACAAACTAATCACAAGTTTTTACCCAAGTAGTTTTTGTCTGAGGAACCTTCTGCTCTCCGGCACTCTCTTCCGATTATTGTTCGCATAATCGTTAACGATAAACCATCTCAAAGGACCGCTATTGCGAAAGACCTGAAATCATTCACCTATTTACATGGAACAATAATCGTTACTTATGCTCGTTCTTGCGGTCGTCTTGTCGTCGCTATTGCGTTCGTCACTACTGCGAATGACCGAACGACGTCTTATTCAATGCGAACGATTTGCGAACGAGCAACGATAAAAATAGGTCCAGGTCTTATTAAGCAATCAACGATTTCTCGTTTGGTCGTTAATCGTTAACTGCTATTCAACCGAACAATTATCGCTTAGATCCGAATGACTTAACAATAATCTCAACGATAATCGTCCCGTGGAATAGGGCCCTTACCAGAAGTTGGGGGGGCAGACTTCTCCTGGCTTATTCTCTGAAAGGTTACACCCTGACTAATAGACACTTTTGCTCTCAGGGCCCTATTACACGGGACGATTATCGAGCGAAAGATCGTTATATCATTCGAATTTAAACGATAATCGTTCTGTGTAATTGCAGGCAACGATCAAAAAATCGTTCGTATGTAGTTGATCATTGATTTAGATCTGAACCTGAATTGTTCGTTAATCGTTCGCTGTAATTCCACATTCGTTCACTCAAGTTCCGCATTTGTTCACTAATCGCTCAGTGTAATTGCACATTGTCTATTGTTTTGCTGGGATCAGAAGGAATAAACAATCATAGTTACGATCACAATAACGACCATCATTATGTGTAATATGGTGAACGATTTAAGGTTAAGGGTCCATTTACACAGAAAGATTATCTGACAGATTAGAGATCAGGTCATAAAGGAAAGCCTGAGATTTCTCCTCTTTTCATCGTTGATATTGGTTTGAACCTATAATTGTTGGGCGCCGACCACGCATCGCTACGTGTAAAAGCGGTGCGCGGCCGGTGGCTCACAATATACATTACCTATCCAGGCTGCAGGGCTCCTCTTGCGGTCTTCTCCCCAGGTCCCGCGTGCTCCAGCTTCAGAGCGGCCTGTCTGAGCTGACAGGCTACTCAGCCAATCACTGGCTGGTACCGCCGCGCCCAGTGATTGGCTGAGTGGCCTGTCGGCTGACAGGCCGCTTTGAAGCTGGAGCGCGCGGGACCCGGGGAGAAGACCGCAAGAGGAGCCCTGCAGCCTGGATAGGTAATGTATAAAGTTAAGCAAGGGCTGCAAGGACATCGGTAACGATGTCCCTGCAGCCCTTGTTAAACGATAATAGGGCCGTGTAATAGGCCCAGTTTACAGTTATTATCGGACCCCTATCGGCCAGTGTAATACTACCCTAAGGCCACCTTGTGAGGATAGCCTTCCTGTAGGTCATTTAGATCTTTAGGCTTCTTTAACTTTTCTTCTTGGGGCCTAAACTACAACCTAGTGATTTCCTACAGATTGTTGAATTTTACGCCAGGATTTCAGCCACTGCTCGGTCTCCCAGTTCATGTGTCTCCTGACCCCAGTATAACATTACGACAAGCACAAAAGGAGCCCATTACTTTACTGACACTGGAATTTCTGCCGCCCAAAGAACGGCCTGTGGAGAATTTGATTTTCACATTTCTGTGAGAACCTCTTCCATAGCAACCTAACAAACAACAGCTAGGGTGGTCGCACCGGTAAGGCCCACCTCACAGATCAGGAATCCCTGACTTTCACATAGATCCAACGTAACAACGAATGATTATAGTAAGAATAAGGCTTCTTGTACATGGGCTGAAGGATCACCAATATGAGCATCAACCATGTATAGTGAATAGAGATGAGCGAACCTGGAGCAGCTGGAGTCGATCTGAACCCGAACGTTCGGCATGTGATTAGCGGTGGCTGCTGAACTTGGATAAAGCCCTAAGGCTATGTGGAAATCATGGATATAGTCATTGGCTGTATCCATGTTTTCCAGACAACCTTAGAGCTTTATCCAAGTTCAGAAGCCACCGCTAATCCAATACCGAACGTTCGGGTTCGGATCGTCTCGAACCCAAACATGGTTCACTCATCTCTAATAGCGAATCAATCTGCTCTCAGACTATGTACTATGCAATGATCGGGGGATTAGAACTAATGATTACTGCCATACAGGGGAAGATGTGATCAATGCCCCACTCCACACTATGGGGGAGATTTATCAAACTGGTGTAAAGTGAGACTGGCTCAATCGCCCCCGGCAACCAATCAGATTTTACCTTTTATTTTCCAAAAAGACTGTGAGGAATGAAAGGTGGAATCTGATTGGTTGCCGGGGGCGACTGAGCCGGATTCACTTTACACCATGTTTGATAAATCTCCCCTGATCTGCACCATGATCCGTCTATCACCCGTATCTCCCGGGCTTATGCAGCTGTATACGGTTCCCATTCAGTTGCACAATTCTCCCATTGAAAAAATACCATCAAGTACAACCTGCAGTATATATATATATATATATATATTATATATATATATATATAACCAGCTGTATGTGAGCCCCATGGCTACTAATAAAGGAAGGAAGGGGGCACCACAATTAGGAAATATCCCGGCACAGGTTGGAGATGGATGGTAACATTTCCCTTTGTTACGTGTTATAGTGATGCATACAGTGTAGTCTATATCTATAATCTATAGGACCCATAGGCATTTTTATCATTTGCAGACTTTTCTCTAGATACATTTGCTTTGGTACCCCTGGGCATGGGGGGCATTTACACGTTTATACGGGCGATGTGCTAAGGACCAGAATCACGGAACTCAAAGCATTGTGATTGCCGAGAGCTCCGATTCATTTTGTATGCATCCGGCTGCAGCGCTGTGTCAGTACAGGAGCGCGGAGATTTAAACTGATTCGGACCTCCCGGCATCATCATGAATCATAGTGCTGGGAGCTCCACATATAGTTCCACAGCACATTGTCTGTATATACGGAACCTGTAAATGACCACTTACATGTAATATTTTAAGGCACATATACAACTGGCAGACACTTATTTTGGTGGAAACAAAAGGAAACATCCAACCCCTCCTGCTGAGGATTGTGTAACCGCATATCTATCACAGAGGTAACTGTTTTCTATCCTGCGACTATCCTCTTCTTGCTAAACTACAGAAAATGGGGGCTGCAGCAAATGGAGAGCCCCGTTATTGGTATATACTGTACAAAATATTACATGGAGACCCCCCCAGTATATACTGTACAAGGATGGACCATACTAGATATTACATGGAGACCCCCGTTATTGGTATATACTGTACAAGGATGGACCATACTGATAATACATGAAGCCCCCCGGTATACACCATACTAGATATCACATGGCGCCCCCCCCCCCCGGTATACACCATACTAGATATTACATGGCGCCCCCCCCCCCCCCGGTATATACTGTACAAGGATGGACCATACTAGATATTACATGGAGACCCCCGTTATTGGTATATACTGTACAAGGATGGACCATACTGATAATACATGAAGCCCC
Organism: Dendropsophus ebraccatus; assembly: GCF_027789765.1. Lineage (NCBI taxonomy): Eukaryota > Metazoa > Chordata > Amphibia > Anura > Hylidae > Dendropsophus > Dendropsophus ebraccatus. The sequence goes on from NC_091458.1 coordinate 159,350,656, forward strand.
CCGGTATACACCATACTAGATATCACATGGAGCCCCCCCCCCCCGGTATACACCATACTAGATATTACATGGCGCCCCCCCCCCCCCCCGGTATATACTGTACAAGGATGGACCATACTAGATATTACATGGAGACCCGCGGTATATACTGTACAAGGATAGACCATACTAGATATTACATGGAGACCCCCGGTATTGGTATATACTGTACAAGGATGGACCATACTGATAATACATGAAGCCCCCCAGTATATACCATACTAGATATCACATGGAGCCCCCCCCCCCCCCCCCCCCCGGTATACACCATACTAGATATTACATGGCGCCCCCCCCCCCCCTCCCCCCGGTATTTACCATACTAGATATTACATGGCGCCCCCCGGTATATACTGTACAAGGATGGACCATACTAGATATTACATGGAGCCCCCCCAGTATACACAATACTAGATATTACATGGAGCCCCCCTGGTATACACCATACTAGATATTACATGGAGCCCCCCCGGTATATACCACACTAGATATTACATGGCGCCCCCCGGTATATACTGTACAAGGATGGACCATACTGATATTACATGGAGCCCCCCCGGTATATACTGTACAAGGATGGACCATACTAGATATTACATGGAGACCCCCCGGTATACACCATACTAGATATTACATGGAGACCCCCCGGTATACACCATACTAGATATTACATGGAGCCCCCCCGGTATATACCATACTAGATATTACATGGAGCCCCCCCGGTATATACCATACTAGATATTACATGGCGCCCCCCCGGTATATACTGTACAAGGATGGACCATACTAGATATTACATGGAGCCCCCCGGTATACACCATACTAGATATTACATGGAGACCCCCCGGTATACACCATACTAGATATTACATGGAGACCCCCCGGTATACACCATACTAGATATTACATGGAGCCCCCCCGGTATATACTGTACAAGGATGGACCATACTAGATATTACATGGAGCCCCCCCGGTATACACCATACTAGATATTACATGGAGCCCCCCCGGTATACACCATACTAGATATTACATGGAGCCCCCCCGGTATACACCATACTAGATATTACATGGAGCCCCCCCGGTATACACCATACTAGATATTACATGGAGCCCCCCCGGTATACACCATACTAGATATTACATGGAGCCCCCCCAGTATATACCATACTAGATATTACATGGCGCCCCCCCGGTATACACCATACTAGATATTACATGGAGCCCCCCCAGTATATACCATACTAGATATTACATGGTCTGAGACACAAATATAAGGCGCCTCTCTTACCTTAGCTGACTAGAAGGTGATGAGACAATGCAGCTGCTGACCGGCCACTTCGCTCCCACAGACTAATAGAGGAGGAATTGTTAACAACGTCTTTAGATAACCTGCAAAACCAGGTTAATTTCCATGTAAATACAAGGCATGTGAGTCCGGCCCCACACCCGGCCTGCCTCACACCAAGGGGTCAGAGCCTTGGTGTGAAATCCACCGACTACTCCTGAGGAAAGGACCGATTTCAATTTTACTAATGTTTTTGTGCACATAATATAATATACAAGGTTTAAAGCATCAAAGCAGCAGCTATGATCCAGCAAGGGTTAATAATGTGATGTCACCTGCAAATAAATTATTCCCCTTTAAGAAAGTGAATCGGAGCGGGAGGGAATATTGGGGTTTGTGTGTTTTATCTCTAATGGGAAATTCTGTTTTTAAAAAAAGGAGAAAGTGAATTACGATAATAACAAGACGATTATTAGTGTCTCATCAATATAGAGAATTGAGGCTATAAACCTACAGGTACCTGTTCTCAATAAAAGCCAAAACACTGAGACAGACATATCGCTCGATGAACCCCATTGACTTGTATGGGAATCAAAAGCCGAGTGTGCTGCTTCCTACAAATCCTAAGGAAGCCGCATTCACTCATCTCTAGACCCGGCCACTTGTGGCTGACAAGACGACCCCAGTCACTTACCCAAGTTGCCAGACAGCACAATCGCTGCTGTGTAACGCAATGACTTTTGACCATGTGACACGTGTCACAGTAAAATTCATAATGCAGCCTTTGGGCCCTATTACACGGACTGATTATTGTGTGAAAAATCGTTATATCGTTAGAATTTAAATGATAATCGTTTTGTGTAATTGCAGGCAACGATCGAAAAATCGTTCGTATGTCGTTGATTTAGGGTGGTATTAGACGGGCCGATGGGGGCCCGATAATAACAGTAAATCGGCGCTCGTTTACAGGGCCTATTACACGGCCCGATAATCGTTTAATAAGGGCTGCATGGACATCGTTACCGACGTCCTTGCAGCCCTTGCTAAACTGATATACATTACCTATCTCGGGTCCAGGGCTCCTACCTGCTCCTCTTCTCCCCGGGTCCTGCGCGCTGCAGCTTCAGAGCAGCCTGTCTTACCTGACAGGCCGCTCAGCCAATCACTGGCCACGGCGGTCCCGGCATGTTATTGGCTGAGCGTCCGTCAGCTAAGACCGGCCGCTCTGGAGCTGCAGCGTGCGGGACCCGGGGAGAAGAGGAGCAGGAGGAGCCCTGGACCATGGATCGGTAATGTATTTATTTTGCAAATCATCAGCCGACGGCCGCACACCACTATTACACGTAGCGGTGCGCGGTCGGTGGCCAACAATTATAGGTCAGAACCTATATCAACAATCAGCCGATGACAACGATCATCGGCTAATAGTTGTGTTTATTACACGGAACGATAATCGGCCGGATAGGGCCGATTCTGCCGATTATCATTCAGTGTAATAGTACCCTTATATCTGAACCTAAAATTATCGTTAATCGTTCGCCTGTAATTCCACATTGGTTCGCGCAAGTTCCGCATTTTTTCACTAATCGTTCAGTGTAATTGCGCATTGTTCATTGTTTTGCTGGGATCAGAAGGAATAAACGATTATAGTAACGATTGCAATAACGATCATAACTTATGGCCATCGTTCTGTGTAATATGATTTCAGGTTAATGATAAGCAATCTCATTTGCAATTGTTTATCGTTAAAAATCGCTCCGTGTAATAAAACCCTTTGTCTTAGCAAAGTTTTCCCACTAATATCTGTGCCACAGTATACACCAGGGGTAGGGAACCTTGGCTGGTTGTCCAGGCATGATGGGAGTTGTAGTTTTGCCACCGTTGGAGAGCCGAAGGTTCCCCATCCCTGGTATACACAGAAGTTGATAATATTTACTGTACAATACTATTGGTATACAACGGAAAAAAACCTAAAACTTAAATTAAATATAAACTGTTTGCGTTTTCTCTGCGCTTTATAACTTAAAAAAAAAAAAAAAATTGTGCAATATTTGTCAGAAACTCACAGATACAACTGACTGCATGTTGTCAGCGTTATGAAGGGATATAGGAAATCCTGCAATGTATTACTTTGTAGCACGTGGTAATGATACGTCACTGCTGTTGGAGGTTATAGGGGTTCTCCAGCGCTACAAAAACATGGCCGCTTTCTCCCAGTGACAGCGCCGCTCTTGTTTCCAGTTTGGGGGCAGGTTTTGTAACTCAGTTCCATTGAAGTGAATGGAGCTTAATTGCTTGGAGACTTGGAGACAAGAGCGGTGCTGTCTCTGGAAGAAAGCGGCCATGTTTACGTAGCGCTGGATAACTCCTTTAAAGCTTTTAGACGTAATAGTCCAGTGATTCATTTAACATCTCAGAAACAGATGTGTAGGATATACGTATATAGGAACTCTCACTATCCAATAACGCCTGACCCCATTGGCTTGCTGTGATCTTTGCACTTTGGCTTTAACACCTTGATTGCTTGTATCTAATGGGATTACTTCAGGGTAACACAAGCAGACTTTGCTCCCTCCTGATATACAAATCACGTATTGGACACATTTCTACATCGCTCACATACTTCACCCGTCTATCATGTGATGGTGATAAGGCCAGCGATGCGATTTTACCTACCTGCACCGTACCTATATGAATACACATATATATAGGCCTCTTGCTCAGAAGCTCCAGCACATTAGAGAGTCCCTGATAGGGTTAACTTATAGTTGGACCATTTCTTACCTGGGAAAACTTCTGATATGACACTAGAAAGAATGTTTTGTCTCAAGAACTATTTCCCTCAGAGACATGTTTATCAGCGTCCAAGGCCGTTCTCAGAGGAAAGTTGCCTGTCTGTTACAGTGGGAATAATGTGAAAGTATCATTGCAGAGAATGTATTGTTCTAACCTTTTTGAATAATAATAATGAATACTAATATAGATGCCATTGCGCATGACTGAATATCTAAATCACTAGCACCGCCTCATCTATGCCTTATTAGCATTTGTTACCACCCTATATTTTATCTGTCTATAAAATGTGATTACCATAATAAAACTTGGGCCATTTTCTCCAGGCTTATAATCATGATACATTGTCTTATCTGTGTCCATGACGTATAAGTAACGAGCTGGTAATACTGCAGGATTCCAACTCTAGATATAATTAAAAAACCATCCTTTACCTGGGTTTTTGGCTTCTCTCCATAGAGAGAGGTCAACATATAAATTTAACCTTAACATTTGGCGTCCGAACTGGGACTCAGCCGCTTGCAAACTAGAACGCAGACTGACGGGATGTGGTGATTTATCCGTCATCGGACGCGCAGATATAACTGGCCAGGTAAGAAAGACTTTCCTTTCTTACGTACTATCTGCGCCTCAGGGGAACGGATCTAATCAGATTCCCGTCACACCTGTGTTCTCTATATATGTTTGTAAAGCTGAGTCTAATTGTTAGACAAAGAACTCTGTAACCCAGGATAGGACAAGGTTAAAGTGCTGCATTGCCATCGCAAACTGTTGTGTGATTGAGATAAGCTGTTGCTGTATTTATGCTGAATTAAGGAAAGGGATTGCCGAACATGATCACTTCTGCGTCCTTACGGGGAGGCTGTGATTAATTCTTAACCCTTGTAATACAGCATGGCATCGAGAACAGCTGCAAGGTCACAGACAGCAGGCGCATAACTTTTGGAGTGAACGGGTTCCTGATAAGTGATATCTGTCTCGAGCAGCGGGAACAATACTTGTATTGATCCCATTATTTGTGCTTGTACTGTGGTAGAGAGCAGGTCAGAAGATCTGTGACTTACCCCCTTGCCCCCTAGGAGGAATTAGCAACGAGGGACAGTAGGTTGCTGTAGTGCGTCGCCATAGTGTGTCACTGTGACGGCTGGGCCTATAGCAAGGTTGCTGTAGTGCGTCGCCATAGTGTGTCACTGTGGCGGCTGGGCCTATAGCGGCTGTGCTTGTTAAAACCTAAGGTTTAGGTTTCGTTCCCCAATACGCTACCTAGGGATTAGCTGAGCAAGGATGAGACAGTTATTCACTAAAAAGAAGGGATCCCCAGTCTCCACAAGAAGTTTATGTGAAGCTGATGTGAAGCTAAGGAAGATAGCGATGGGCATGTAAAGATGCAGTGCAAGATCTAGAACAGATCTTTAGGAGGCTTGATATGAAGGCAGATACATGCCTTAGCCCCACCAACCTCTGGCTCTCTGACCAACACCTGGGAAACCCCCCACACTCCTGTGCACACTTATTTTTGCCTTGTGGGTAGGTAACCAGACCTACATGTAACATGCAGGGCAAATGGGTCCTTGGAATTTCCAGGAATCTTAGGGGTTAATCGAAGTACTATCCCTAAGGGGGAATCAAGGATTAGAGTTCTAAGAGGGGAGGGTGGGAAGTAGATAGAGAGATGAGAGCCAGAGGGTCAGACAGAAGGAAAACATTCAGGATAATGGGTGGGAAGCACAAGTCCAGCTGGGTGGACATGTCATGTGCCGGTGACCAACAATATCTAGATAAGACAGAATATTGTAGTGTGTGTGGCAGACCCAAGCCACATCATTATGTTACACCATTGTACCCAGTTTATATCTGTATACAAACCCCAGATCCTGCGAAAAGCCAACCTACGTCCAATGGTGGCGTATAGACCCTCTGTTCTGCAGGAATCTTCCCCTTGGTTGGCTGTTGAAGTAGTTACTTTGATTTAAAGTGCCCCTTACCTGATAGTAAGACCAATGCCTTTGTGGAGGTGGGCAGCCTAACCTCAAATAGTGTATATTGCCATGTAAGTGTCTAAGTACAAAGCCACGTACTCAGACAAGGAGAACAGTCCAGCTCATTGCTAGATACAGTACTGAGAGAGCTGAAGAGGTTAATTAATGCTGCGTAGTGAAGCAGCATACAAAGTACATAATGTGTGTTATTTGTTATGTTTTGTACAAGGCCATCAACCAGCTCTGAGGGCTGCAGATCACATGCAAGCAGCATTAGAAGAAAAAAAAAAAAGAATCAGAGCTGTTAGTGTAATGTAATGTACGCTCCTACATTATACTGTATTTCAGCCAGTCTTACTAAGCTGGTGTTCCCCTTTAGAAGTATGTTACGTGTTAAAAAAATGTTGATCATTTTCTGTTGTCCCGACCGTGGAACATTTGCTTATTTGTGTACGCCACTTTTCTGTAATCAGCCCTCAAAGATGGCGACGGAAAGCCAAACACTCCCCATATCATCCACGTCTCCATTATAATTGTGACGTCTCAAAACCATGCCCTAAGCCAACACCCTTATATCCGGTTATCTAGTCCGGTGGCCATTTTAACTCCTGGCATTTCTGTCCTCCGCCCATACTGCTTAGTGTCACTGAGGGGGCGGGCACAGGATTCTCCGATAGAGTCTAACAACTGTTTTGCACATTTATTAATGAATATTATTACCTGATGGTGAAGAAAGTTAGACAAAGGTTTGTTGGAGGGAAAAGCAATGAGACTGTTTGAAGGAGCTGGGTCTATTAGACCTATTAGTGTATAAGATTGTTATACGGAAGTGTCAGTAGGAGGAGTCAGAGAGAAAAAGTACGTTTATTTGGAATGTCAAGAGAAAAGTGATAATTGGTAAAGATCAAACGCAGAATTTTGTGCACTTATTAAGAACCCAATGGTATAAGGAGCCTGTAGTAACTTATTACTGTAACTTACACATTTGTATTTAAAAAGTATGTTGTAGGTATATATATGTATCCCAATATATATTGTAAGCAGATTTTCTTTAAGTGTGTGTCCCCAACGTATGATATTTCAAAGAAGAAGTAGTTTACTATAGTAAAATATATATACTTCTAAGGAGTAGTAACTTACTACTGTAATATATATTTCTATGTAACTTTATTTAACAAGTCTTTATATATATATATGTGTATATATGTGTACACATCTATCCTAATAAGTTCTACGCAAATTGGTTTTTTTTCCTACTAAGTTATAAGTATGTGTGCCACTGTCCAAGGTTACAGTCTGGTGCATAAGAGCACAGCGCTGATATCTTCTGTAACTTCAAGGATGTTAAAAAAAAAAAAAAAAAGAAGTTTTAACTCTTGTATCTATGATTTTACTGCTCAAGGTTAGAAGTGAGGTACAGAGCGTTCTACTTACTGATAAGAGACGCTTACTAGAGGAATGGATTCATTTCAGCTAATGATGGTACAAATTAAGCTGAAGGTTCTGACAAAAAGAATTATTCTATATACCGTATGTTTTACATTTCATCTTTAAGGTGTGTTTTATTTAATTTTTTTATCAAAAGAAGGTTAATATAGGACGAGTGTACAATGTTTAATTATTTTTATTTGTTATTTTTAGGGGTAACAGTTTTGTGATGATTATAGCAAACTTAGCTCATGAATATATATGTACTTTTATCCCTAGTAAAAACCAAACCCATGTCCATGGCTCCAGTCTGCACTCCTTATGCCCCCCCAATATATATATATTTTGTGTTAAGTGCATTGAATCCAGCATCTCTGTTGCCTATTGATGTAGATTCAAATGGGGGAGGGGATAGAGGTGAATGGAAATGGGAGTAGCCCATTTTGATGTTTAAAAAAAAAAAAAAAAAAAAAACATTTTAAACACCGTACAAATTTTTATTTTTGAATAAGGATGTTTTTATTACTTATTGTGTTTGATATTTTAAATTGTGAAAGATGAAAATGTAATTGAAAGCCCAAATATTAATGAAAGTTTAAAAGTTTTCATTGTAGATTATCTCAGACTTTTCAAAGATGGATGACACAAGACGCAAGGATATATGGTGACCGCCATGCAGAGTGACGTTCCACTGCAGAAACCGCTCCTGCTATAAGCTGGAGGTGAGGACAATCACTGAGACATGTAGGATGGTTGAAGGTAACTGTGCAGATGTCTATATGAAGCCCACCATTATGGGTTAATTGGCAAATTAGAGATTTGTTTGGTCCCTGGGCTTACCAAAAAGCTGCCATAGAGCGGCTGACGCAACGTTCACGCAGACAAACCCTGATGCCAAAAAGGGTGATGGATGATGGATAAAGCTGGTGATGCGGTGGTTTCTGTGCTCTTCCCAAGGTAACAGCGTACAAAGCGTACAAGGGAATGGGGAGATGTTTCCAGTCTCTTCCTGAGGTAACCGTACATAGTGTACAGGTGGAGGAGGAGATGTGGATCTGTTTGTTTTTAAGTCTTTTCCAGAGACAATCAGCAACAAGCTGTGAGACCAGCGGATGGAGAAGAGGTACTGGGTAAAGATGGCAGTCAGACAGTAAGTAACTGTGTTTGCCGCCTGCCTTGTATCCCACTGTAAGTTATCTGACAAAACCAGCAGAAGGAAGCCATGTGTAATGTGGTGTAGAATCCTCACATTGGGCGGCCCAGGGGACAACAAATATAGCAGAGAGGGTTGTGTACGGCTGTATTATCTACACCTGTCATAACCTACTGTAAGTAACACCGTAAAGTGCCTGTCTGCATAGTCTGTCATCTTCCTGCCTGTTTTAGGGAATGTAAGTGGACGTCATCCACCTGCCACAGGTGGCCTATACAGGTATGTCCTTGTCTGTATTGGTGTCTTCTTTACAGGTCAGCCAAAGCTATGGGAGACGACAAAGCCAATGTCTGAGGTGATATTAGTGGCCTTAAAAGAAGCGATATAACTGAGGCCAAGAATCCAAGTGTCTGTAAAGAGGCCTGTCAGTCAAAAGATGGGTTTAAGGATAAAGGATCCATACCAATGCTACTATTACAAAAAGGATCATATGATATATTATTCTCATAAAAAGGCTTTGAAACCTTAGGTGATGTATCGTTTACACTTTGCTGTTATTTCTATGGTGGTTATTTTATGTGTAATATATGATGATCTCAGTCAGACAAGAGACAATTCAGTAGGATCCAAATATTATGTAGGTAATAAGCGCCCAGTTACTCCATATTATTGGTCTATGTATTATACTATATGATTATTTACAGGAAGAGATGTGACCATGCGACCAGTCATTAGTCCTGTGTGATCTAATCATAAAGACGTTTTCTAGGTACAAAATGAAGTAAAAAGACTAAAAAGAAGTGGAAATTTTTAGAATCCGGTACTGAAGATTGTGAATTCACTAATTGGTTATTATAAGTGAATCTAGAGGTTACATAGTAGGTCACATTGTGGAGATTTTATTGCATTCACCTGTTATGCTGTTTTTGGTTTATGTGTCAATCAACTTTTTATTTTTGCTTTTGCCATGAGATAAGATTTGTTCACATCTAAACTTTTTATTTTCAGAAACTTTTTAAAGTTAGTTTTTGTGACTTTCCAATACCCACATGATACCAAAGTGGTAGAGTCCTTGTGATAGAGTCACATCTGTTATATACAGTGAAGAACTTATTGTCTGATCACTCAGTGTCACAGGGAGACGTAGGAGTGACAGGAGACTAGTTAGGTTCGGGACGGAGGATTGTCTTACCTTTAAAGCAGTCCTACGGTAAAGGGACCTAGAGAAGGGGGCTACATCTGTAGTCAAGATTAGGGACAAATCTTAGGGACAGGAGTGATGAGACAATAAGGTTTGGTTATTTTGATAAAATCCGGAGAGGTATTTGTCATATACATATATTAGTTTGGGTATTGATAATAAGCTTTTATTTGTTTTGTTGTAACTAAGCTGTATATTGATGTATACTGTACAGACTCGCCCATTGTTTAGTATTTTCTTTCGGTTATTGCAGATCTTACTACCACATCTGCTGTAAGTTTGTTCCGCCATCTATAACTTTCAATAAAACGTATGGTACTATTTTTGTCTATCCTATGGTGATGCCCATAAACTAATGGGAGTCCTTCAGGGTCTCTTCCAAGTGGTCTTATGCATAATACTGATCTGTTTTTCAGTAAAAGTGTTCATGTGTATTTTCTCTCGTATAAAACCTCGACAAACAGGAAGAAGCTTCACCCTCATATAAGAGACTAACGTTACTATGCTTTCTTTCTCTTATCGGTTCTCTTGAATCTGTGCCGCCTGGACATTTCTGGAGGTTGGATGCTGTACTAGTACTTGGAGGATGTTTTCACCTGTGGTCCCTTGATCAACCTGCGACTGAGGGTAGAGTCCTTAAAACCTCCGGCTACGACCCAACCACCAGTGATGAACCATATCCATGCTCCACGGATGTCAAATGGGGGAATGATAAGGCCAGCGATGCGATTTTACCTACCTGCACCGTACCTATATGAATACACATATATATAGGCCTCTTGCTCAGAAGCTCCAGCACATTAGAGAGTCCCTGATAGGGTTAACTTATAGTTGGACCATTTCTTACCTGGGAAAACGTCTGATATGACACTAGAAAGAATGTTTTGTCTCAAGAACTATTTCCCTCAGAGACATCTTTATCAGCGTTCAAGGACATTCTCAGAGGAAAGCTGCCTGTCTGTTACAGTGGGAATAATGTGAAAGTATCATTGCAGAGAATGTATTGTTCTAACCTTTTTGAATAATAATAATGAATACTAATATAGATGCCATTGCGCATGACTGAATATCTAAATCACTAGCACCGCCTCATCTATGCCTTATTAGCATTTGTTACCACCCTATATTTTATCTGTCTATAAAATGTGATGACCATAATAAAACTTGGGCCATTTTCTCCAGGCTTATAATCATGATACATTGTCTTATCTGTGTCCATGACGTATAAGTAACGAGCTGGTAATACTGCAGGATTCCAACTCTAGATATAATTAAAAAACCATCCTTTACCTGGGTTTTTGGCTTCTCTCCATAGAGAGAGGTCAACATATAAATTTAACCTTAACATTGGTTTATAACTGTGACGGAGCCATTGGAGTAATGGATACTGCATAGGGATGAGCGAACTTGCGGAGAGCATCCACCTCCTCCAGGCAGCGAGAGTCAATCGCCGATCAGTCAGATCTGTACAAACCCGAACCTCAGCAAGTCTGCTCATCCCTAATCCTGTATCAATGCAACGGCCGTAACCTAAACTGTAATAAGTAATGGAAGCAAAATCACTAAAGACATAAAACAAGAAGCGCTTTACAAGTAATAAATGAGACGAGAAGCTTCCCGCCCTCCATGATGCTTTCCTTGCTAGTTAAAGTGTCTACGGCCAAAACGGTTTTATGGGTTATAAAAGTAATTACAGCTTATAAGATCCTGAACGCCATTAAAAGTGGAAGCAAACACAAGTATGAAAGTCATTACAGGAACCATATACAGTTTACGGTGGAGGAATTATGGGGATCACTATTGGATTGACTGTGAGTGTGTCCTGCGTAACGTTCCTACGTATAGGGAGGACGGGCGGCGGCGGCCGGGAGGCATAACTGATGGCCAGACGATCAGTGAAGGTGGTGTACGGCCAGCTGTGAGATCTCAGCAATCAATCAACAGTCAATCTAAGGTCGAACGACCACCCAAAGATGAGGTTGGTGGAGATAGGATTCAAGAATGATGGAAAATTCCAGTCTGACCCCTTAGTTCTGGGAGAGATGAGCTGCTGTAAGGTCAGAGTGCTCTGGCTGTGGCTTATACCTCCCTTCAGAGAACAAAGGAGGTATGGGGGTGGGAGAGATAAATGATGGCCAAACAATCGCTTGGCTGCCAGTTATTGAAGGTTTATGGCCAGGCCAATGACAGGACAGAGTAACACAGCGGATGCCATGCTACATGTGACCCTGGTCTTAATAGGAAATAAGGACTCAGATAGTGTGTCTGGATTTGAACCTTATAGCCCTTCAAGGTCCCCATCACCCAATAATAAGGAGCAAGCGAGTGCTGACCTGAAAACTCCTCGTTCCCGCTCACTGTTGGTGCTATTACACGCATATGGATTGATCAGGTAAGGAGGGGGGGGAGGGGAAGGCCTGGAACATCTTTAGATCCTCAGAGTGGCCCTTAAAAGATAGTGGCCCGCTGCCTACTACACAAAGCGGCAGACAGTAGACCGTCACTTTCATTGGCTCTTTATTCAACATGCTGGAAGACAATGGTCAGCCGACATCGAGCAGGTCATTCCACCATTAAACCAAGTACGGACGATTATCGTTTTGCGCCTTTGGAGATTACTTTGGCTGCGTCCACCATGTAATGAGATCCTTTTTTTTTTTACCATCCGGCCTGCATGCTCTTTACTTCTGTCCTGTTATCTAATTGTATTAACAAATGAAGCCCCCCCCTGGTTAAGGGCCCATTCACACCTACAGTGTTGTCAGCTGCATCTTCTGGACCTGTAACAAAATGCGAACTCTGCAGCTGAAAACAATGTAAGTGTGATCGCACCTTCAGGCTATGCTCACACATAGGATTTACAGCAGTATTTCTCAACCAAAACCAGGAGGGGGTTAAAAAACTGTTTTTCTATGTTGGTTCCACAGTATTGACTGAAATACTAACCAAAATCCTATGTGTGAACCTAGCCTAAGGGCGCCTTCCCACGTACCGGATCCGCAGCGGATTTCACGCAGTGGGTTTGCAGCAAATTCTGCTGCGGATCCTGGTAATGTAAAGGTCTATGGGTTACATATCTGCAGTGGAATTTTCATTCCGCTGCGAATATGTAACCCGGCCCCTTTAACCCCCGCAGCCCCAGAGCATACCTCACCTGCTCCAGCACTAATTGGCTGACCGCCAAAGTAGGGGCCTGGAGCAGGTGATGTATGCCGCCCGGCTGCCCCCGCCCGGAGCATACATTACCTGCTCGGTGCCGCGGCTGTGTGAAGTTCTCTGATTGGCTAATGAGGGGAGCCGGGAGCTTCACACAGCTGCGGCGCTAAACAGGTAATATATGCTCCGGGCGGGGGCTGCAGGGTCGTCCGGCCTCCCGAAGATGACCTCTTTGACAAGATTACAGACGGGGTCGGTCGACATGGATCAGGTATGTATACTGCACTACACTTCCGGGTACACAGGGCCATTCACATACATAACAAAGTTGTATAACTTTGTAATGAGTGTTATTTTGTGAATTATTTCTTAGCGCCGCACTACCCCTTTAACCAGGGAAAACTGGTCACCACTACAGCCAGCGAGTGGCTGAGCGGGCATCACCTGTCCTGAAGCAGGTGGACATTTTTACCTGTTTTACGCCTGTTTCCAGCTGTAAACCTTCATAAATCAGGTGCGGGAGGAGGCCTCTTCTCCTCCCCACCTCGTAGCCCCAATCCTCCCTCAGTGCCTACCCATCAGGCGAGCGGGGATTATGGCAGGCGTATGCCAGGGGCACATCACAGCTATATATATATATATATATATATATATATATATATATATATATATTATATATATATATATATATATATATATATATACTGAATCCACTTGAAAAGTGAAGCAAGATTTCTCGTTGGTCGTTTAATCGTTGCCTGCCATTACATGAAACAATTATCGTTCAAATCCGAAAGATTTAACGATTTTTCGAACGATAATCGCTCCGTGTAATACCAGCCTAAGACCTGGACCTATTTTTATCATTGCTCGTTTCCAAAACGTTCGTAAATCGTTCGCATTGAATAAGGGTCCTATTCCACGGGCCGAGGAGGGCCCGATCAACGATGTAAACGAGCGGCGATCTGCTAGATCGCCGCTCGTTTACTGGGCCTATTCCACGGCCCGATGATCGTTGAGCGAGGGCTGCAGGGACATCGTTACCGATGTCCTTGCAGCATCATACATTACCTGTCAGGTCTTCTCTGCGCTGTCTTCATCCCCGAGTCCCGCGCGCTCTATCTTCCGAATGGCCGGTCAGCTGACAGGCCACACTTAGCCAATCACAGGCCGCGGCGGTCCCGGCCTGTGATTGGCTGAGCGCTCCGTCAGCTGACCGGCCATTCGGAAGATAGAACGCGCGGGACCCTGGGATGAAGACAGCGCGGAGAAGAAGACCTGCAGGTAATGTATGCTGCTGCGCTTCTGAAATCGTTGGTCGCCCGCCGCGCACCGCTATTCAACCGTAGCGATGCGCGGTGGGGGAACAATGATTTTAGGTCTGGCCCTAAATGAACGATCAGCCGATGACACGATCATCGGCTGATCGTTCTCTCTATTTCACCGAACGATAATCGGCCGAATCGGGCCAAATGGGGCAGATTCGGCCGATTATCGTTACTGTGGAATAGGGCCCTAAGACATCGCTCGGTCGTTCTCAATAGATACGAACGCAATAGCGAATAAAAAACAATCGCAATTACGATCATAAGTAACGATTATCGTTCCATGGAAATGAGTGAACGTTTCCAGGTCTTTCGCAATAGCGGTCGTTTAAAATCGTTAATAATTATGCAAACGATAATCGTCCAGGGGAATAGGGCCCTAATGGTCCTTTTACACGGAACGATTTATCGTTCGAATTTGCACGGTAACGATCGAATTTGAATGATAATTGTACGTGTAAACGCAGCAAACAATCAAATCGATAAATCGTTCATTTTGATCTTTCAACATGTTCTCAAATCATCGTTGATCGTTCGCAAAAAATTTGCAGATCGTTCAGTGTAAACAGTCTTTCAACGATTTCACCTATGTGTGAGATAGGCTTAAACCATCGCAAAACGATCGCATAGCAAATTTTCCGTACGATGTATCATTCCGTCTAAACGCTGATCGTTATAAAAAAAACATTGTTCATTCAAAATCGTTAATCGTGCGAATTATCGCTCCGTGTAAAAGTACCATAAGTCTAATGAAGTCGATTTTTATCTTTATCCTTCAATTCAGTTTCTATTAGAAAAGAGTTAACTCTGCGCGTTCTAAACAAGCTGGGGTCCTCCTGCCACGGCCATTAGTTTTATTGCATTATTGTTACTTTGCTGTTTCGGCTTGAACCAAATTACAATGAAACTAAAACGTCATTGTGGCCGCGATTTTATGGACCGAACAGACAAAAGTTTTATCTTGTGTTCAGAAAATCTGGTTATAACTTCCATTCTTATCTTAGTTACCTACAATATAGTGCATTAGTACGCCACAGTCGGCTGATCAGCCCAGTAGGGAGCCTAAGGGTGGTATTACATGGGCCGAGCAGGGCCCGATAATACCTGTAAACCAGCAGCGATCTGCTAGATCGCCGCTCGTTTACTGGGCCTATTACACGTCCTTGCAGCCCTTGCATAACTATATACATTACCCATCCACGTTCCAGGGCTGCTGCTGTGGTCTTCTTTTCCCCGGGTCCCGCGCGCTGTAACGTCAGAGTGGCCTGTCAGCTGACAGGACACTCAGCCAATCACAGTCCGGGACCACCGCGGCCTGTGATTAGCCGGGCGGCCTGTCAGCTGACAGGCCACTCTGACGTTACAGCGCGCGGGACCCGGGGAGAAGACGACCGCAGCAGCAGCCCTGGAACGTGGATGGGTAATGTATATCGTTAGTCGCCGCCCGCGCACCGCTATTACACGTAGTGGTGTGCGGTCGGTGCCCGACAAAAATAGGTCTAAACCTATATCAACGATCAGCCGATGATCGTTGTCATCGGCTGATCGTTGTATTTATTACATGGAGCGATGATCGGCCGATTATCGTTCCATGTAATAGTACCCTAAGGGTCCTATGACACGGAACGATTATCTGACAGATTATCTGCCAAAGATTTGAAGCCAAAGCCAGGACTGAATTTGAAAAGAGGAAAAATCTCAGGCTTTCCTTTATGACCTGATCTCTTATAGGCTGTTTCTGGCTTTGGCTTCAAATCTTTGGCAGATAATCTTTTTGTGTAAATGGACCCTAATTGCTGGCATTGATTGAATGACTAACGAGAAATCGTTGATCGCTTGTTTAATCCTTATGGTGCGTTTACACAGAAAGATTTATCTGACAGATTTTTGAAGCCAAAGCCAGGAATGGATTTGAAAAGGAGAGATTTCAGTTTTACTTTATGACCTTGTTCCGTGTTTATAGTCCATTCCTGTCTTTAGCTTTTAAGATCTGTTAGATAAATCTGTCTGTGTAAACGCACCATTAACCTAAAATCGTTGATCGTTCGGTGTAATGCTGCGTTTACACGTAACGACTATCGTGCGAATTTGCGCGATAATGGTCGAATTCGAACGATAAAGGTACGTGTAAACGCAGCGAACGTTCGAACGACGCACGATAAATCGTACATTTTGATCTTTCGTCAGGTCATCAAATCGTCGTTCATCGTACGCAAAAAATTCGCAAATCGTTCCGTGTGAACAGTCGTTCGCCGATTTAACCAATGTGTGAGATAGGCTTAAACGATCGCAGTGCGAATTTTCGTACGATATATCGTACCATCTAAACGCTGATCGTTATAAAAAAAAAAATCGTAAATCCGACATCGCTAATCGTACAATCGGGCCAATAATCGTTACGTGTAAACGCAGCATCATAACACCTTGTTTGGTTGTTCCTATAGGATTATCGTTCTGTGTAATTGAATGAAAGATTTTAGGTTGTTCGCCAAAGTGGTTGTTTGAGATCGTTTATCGTTGACAAATCGCTTTGTTTAATAGGACCCTTACACAGAGCGATTGTCGCCAAGTCAGGCAGCTTCGGGCAGACATCACTGCTAGGGATGAGCGAACCGGCTTCTGATTCCCGCTGTCTGCCCGCTCCGTGCAGCGGGCCAATGGCTATGGCTGTATCCCAGTTTTCCAGGCGGTCCTCCGGCTGTATCCACTCTCTCCACAGAGCGGGCAGACAGTGGGAATCAGAAGCCGATAGTTCAGGTTCATACGAACCCGAACCTCGGCCGGTTCGCTCATCCCTAATCACTGCGTGTAATAAAGAGATCCATCAATGAAGCCCTAATTATTAGCTGATCATTGTCTTTAATCAAATTTATAAATCCATCGGCCGCCGACCGCACATCGCTCCGTGTAATACAGCTGAGGAGAGTGTAGGCAGGAGTACACTGAGGAGCATTGAGAGGTAAGTATAATCTTTATTAATTAATAAAGCAAGGGCTGCACAGACATCGCTAATAATGTCCATAATGTCCGCATTTGTTCACTAATTGTTCAGTGTAATGCTGCGTTTACACGTAACGATTATTGGCCCGATCGTACGATTAGCGATGTCGGATTTAGGATTTTTTTTTTATAACGATCAGCGTTTAGACGGTACGATATATCGTACGAAAATTCGCACTGTGATCGTTTTGCAATCGTTTAAGCCTATCTCACACATTAGTTAAATCAGCGAACGACTGTTCACACGGAACGATTTGCGAATTTTTTGCGTACGATGAACGACGATTTGCTGACCTGATGAAAGATCATGATAGTACGATTTATCGTGCGTCGTTCGATGGGTTTACACATACGATTATCGTTCCAATTCGACAGTTATCGCGCAAATTCGCACGATAATCGTTACGTGTAAACGCAGCATAATTGCACATTGTTCATTGTTTTGCTGGGATCAGAAGGAATAAACGATCATAGTAACGATCACAATAACGATCATAGTAACGATCGCAATAACGATCACAATAACGATCATAACTAACGACCATCGTCCTGTGTAATATAACAATTTTAGGTTAACGATAAACATAAATGTTACAGCTGGTGGTAGAGAGCTGCTCACAAGTGTTGTGCAATTTTTTACATCTGTGCAACAATGAATTCGTCTTCTAGAACGGCAGCGGCTAAACACCGGCTTCCCATCTCATTAGGTGAATAATAATAATAATAATAATAATAAAGAATTGCACATATACTATTATAGCAAGAAAAATCCTAAATACAGAGTAACAGGATGAGAGATTGCTGAGATTAATAGGGAAAAATATGTGCAAAAGCCGTGATGGACGTCCCTGTGTGCCGACAAACAGGACACAGCGAGAAGAATCCAAGGCAAGGAAGGCGCAGACAAGGGGGAGGTCCGGAAAGGCAACGGCCAGGCGGCAAAACAAGCAAAAACAGCCGCAATAATGAATAACTAATGTGATGATAATGAAAGGTCCCGGGAAGCTGGGGACAGGAAGCAGAAGCTGTTACATATCCAAAGACCTGGAACACCTATAGTAACAGGACACAAAGCCTGGCTCCCACCCACAAACACTATAAGCCAATGTTCACACGCTGTCAAAAAGACGGCCATCATTTAACGGAAAATTGCAGCCGTTATTCTCTAACAACGGACACTATTTCTGTTATAAGGGCCGCTGTTATAAATAACAGTAATTATTTACCATTAAATGGCGGCCATCCACTCTATTTTAACAGTGTGGGAACATAGCCTGAGGGTGGGATCACGTGTACCGGATTCCCGATACTGTCAGTTTGTACGGGTTTACACACTCACTGCGGATTTTTCAGCCAATCAGTGGGTGCGGCAGGACAGAGCAGTGATTGGCTGAGCAGGGGCCCCAGAGGCCGGAGCACAGTCCAGTAAAGTATTCACTAGGCCACGGCGGGGAAGGGGCATTTTATGTATGAGAATTCCGCAAGTATGTAAAGTTATTCAAACTGACAGCACCAGGAATGGCAGAGAATTCTGCTGCGATTCCGGTATGTGTGAATTCACCCTAAGAGGATCCAAAAGAAAGAAGTATAAAGAACGGAATGAGGCCTTATTTACATGTCCACAATGTCAGACAGTACATGCACGGACAGTGTTCTGTGGACCAGCCCTCGGAGCTCCCGGTATCGGCATTCATTATGATGCTGGGAGCTCCAAAACCGTTGATTCCCGCACCCGTACTGATACATTGCCGAACGCTTCTCCTTTGTTGTCAACCAGTTGAGCTACTTTAAAAGAAATGATTAGGATATGTGCCGACCATGATGATAGGCGGCAGGAACAATCAGCAACAGTTCCCAAGGTCCTGCACAATAATCAGACTGAGTAATCTAGTAGATGGGGCAGGGGTTAGAGATGAGCGACCCTGGAGCATGCTCGAGTCCATCCGGACCTGATTGTTCGGCATTTAATTAGCAGTGGCTGCTGAAGTTGGATAAAGCTCTGAAGGTGCGTTTACATGTAACAATTATTGTGCAAATTAGAACGATAATCGTACGTGTAAACGCAGCGAACGATCAAGCGATGAACGAGAAATTGTTCGCAGATCGTTCCGTGTAAACAGTCGTTCGCCGATTTAACCAATGTGTGAGATAGGCTTAATCGATCGCAAAGCACATTTTCCGTATGATATATCATACCGTCTA
The DNA here is from genome assembly GCF_027789765.1 of Dendropsophus ebraccatus. Lineage (NCBI taxonomy): Eukaryota > Metazoa > Chordata > Amphibia > Anura > Hylidae > Dendropsophus > Dendropsophus ebraccatus. The sequence goes on from NC_091458.1 coordinate 159,370,220, forward strand.
AACGCTGATTGTTATGAAAAAAAAAATTGTTAATCGTACAATGTAGAAAACATGGATATAGTCATTGACTATATCCATGTTTTCCAGACAACCTTAGAGCTTTATTCAAGTTCAGCAGCCCCAGCTAATCAAATGCCGAACGCTCGGGTTCGGATGGACTCCAGCTGCTCCAGGGTCGCTCATCTCTAGCAGGGGTCGGTCCATGTAATACTAACCCCCTACATAAAACTGCGCTGCCTGCCCACTCATCCCACACACAGGTCTCTTACACAGATAGGGTGGGTTCCGCTGTCTGTCCGCACGCCTTTCTGCCGGCTCCATAGACACCATTCTATGGGACGGCGTATTCCGCCGGCCCATAGAATGGTGTCTATGGAGCCGGCGGAAAGGCACGCGGACAGACAGAATTTCGCGGACATTACCCGCGAGAATTCCTCAGTATGAACCCACCCATACCGCAGGTACAACATGCATAGTACATGCACACACACTGCACTGTTCATATAACACACATGCATATACAGCTCTATATACACATGAATACTGCCCTGCCGTGTGCATATAACACACACTGTATACAGCTCTATTTGCTGTGTCCACATTATACACACAATTGTATACAGCTCTATACATACATATTGTGTGTATACACACACACAGCTCTCTCTGTATACACACACACACAGCTCTCTCTGTATACACACACACAGCTCTCTCTGTATACACACACACAGCTCTCTCTGTATACACACACACAGCTCTCTCTGTATACACACACACAGCTCTCTCTGTATACACACACACACAGCTCTCTCTGTATACACACACACAGCTCTCTCTGTATACACACACACAGCTCTCTCAGTATATATACACACACAGCTCTCTCAGTATATACACACAGCTCTCTCAGTATATACACACACAGCTCCCTCAGTATATACACACACAGCTCCCTCAGTATATACACACACAGCTCTCAGTATATACACACACAGCTCCCTCAGTATATACACACACAGCTCTCAGTATATACACACACAGCTCCCTCAGTATCCACACAGCTCTCTCAGTATACACACACACAGCTCTCTCAGTATACACACACACACACACACACACACACACAGCTCTCTCAGTATATACACACAGCTCTCTCAGTATATACACACACAGCTCTCTCAGTATATACACACACAGCTCTCTCAGTATATACACACACAGCTCTCTCAGTATATACACACACAGCTCTCTCAGTATATACACACACACACAGCTCTCTCAGTATACACACACAGCTCCTTCAGTATACACACACAGCTCCCTCAGTATATACACACACAGCTCTCAGTATATACACACAGCTCTCTCAGTATATACACACAGCTCTCTCAGTATATACACACAGCTCTCTCAGTATATACACACAGCTCTCTCAGTATATACACACACAGCTCTCTCAGTATATACACACACAGCTCTCTCAGTATATACACACAGCTCCCTCAGTATACACACACACAGCTCTCTCAGTATATACACACACAGCTCTCTCAGTATATACACACACAGCTCTCTCAGTATATACACACACAGCTCTCTCAGTATATACACACACAGCTCTCTCAGTATATACACACACAGCTCTCTCAGTATATACACACACAGCTCTCTCAGTATATACACACACAGCTCTCTCAGTATATACACACACAGCTCTCTCAGTATATACACACACAGCTCTCTCAGTATATACACACACAGCTCCCTCAGTATATACACACACAGCTCTCTCAGTATATACACACAGCTCTCTCAGTATATACACACACAGCTCTCTCAGTATATACACACAGCTCTCTCAGTATATACACACAGCTCTCTCAGTATATACACACACACAGCTCTCTCAGTATATACACACACAGCTCTCAGTATATACACACACAGCTCTCTCAGTATATACACACACAGCTCCCTCAGTATATACACACACAGCTCTCTCAGTATATACACACACAGCTCTCTCAGTATATACACACACAGCTCTCAGTATATACACACACAGCTCTCTCAGTATATACACACACAGCTCCCTCAGTATATACACACACAGCTCTCTCAGTATATACACACACAGCTCTCTCAGTATATACACACAGCTCTCTCAGTATATACACACAGCTCTCTCAGTATATACACACAGCTCTCTCAGTATATACACACACACAGCTCTCTCAGTATATACACACACAGCTCTCAGTATATACACACACAGCTCTCAGTATACACACACACAGCTCCCTCAGTATATACACACACACAGCTCTCTCAGTATATACACACACACAGCTCTCTCTGTATATACACACAGCTCTCTCAGTATATACACACACACACCTCTCTGTATATACACACAGCTCTCTCAGTATATACACACAGCTCTCAGTATATACACACACAGCTCTCTCAGTATATACACACACAGCTCCCTCAGTATATACACACAGCTCTCTCAGTATATACACACAGCTCTCTCAGTATATACACACACAGCTCTCTCAGTATATACACACACAGCTCTCTCAGTATATACACACACAGCTCTCTCAGTATATACACACACACAGCTCTCTCAGTATATACACACACAGCTCTCTCTGTATACACACACAGCTCCCTCAGTATATACACACACAGCTCTCTCAGTATATACACACACAGCTCTCTCAGTATATACACACACAGCTCTCTCAGTATATACACACACAGCTCTCTCAGTATATACACACACAGCTCCCTCAGTATATACACACACAGCTCTCTCAGTATATACACACACAGCTCTCTCAGTATATACACACACACAGCTCTCTCAGTATACACACACACAGCTCTCTCAGTATACACACACACAGCTCTCTCAGTATATACACACACACAGCTCTCTCAGTATATACACACACAGCTCTCTCAGTATATACACACACAGCTCTCTCAGTATATAAACACACACAGCTCTCTCAGTATACACACACACAGCTCTCTCAGTATATACACACACAGCTCTCTCAGTATATATACACACACAGCTCTCTCAGTATACACACACACAGCTCTCTCAGTATATACACACACACAGCTCTCTCAGTATATACACACACACAGCTCTCTCTGTATACACACACAGCTCTCAGTATATACACACAGCTCTCTCAGTATATACACACAGCTCTCTCAGTATATACACACACACAGCTCTCAGTATATACACACACAGCTCTCTCAGTATACACACAGCTCTCTCAGTATATACACACACAGCTCTCTCAGTATATACACACACAGCTCTCTCAGTATACACACAGCTCTCTCAGTATATACACACACAGCTCTCTCAGTATATATACACACACAGCTCTCTCAGTATATACACACACAGCTCTCTCAGTATATATACACACACAGCTCTCTCAGTATATATACACACACAGCTCTCTCAGTATATACACACACAGCTCTCTCAGTATACACACAGCTCTCTCAGTATATACACACACAGCTCTCTCTGTATATACACACACAGCTCTCTCTGTATATACACACACAGCTCTCTCAGTATACACACACACAGCTCTCAGTATATACACACACAGCTCTCTCAGTATACACACACACAGCTCTCAGTATATACACACACAGCTCCCTCAGTATATACACACACAGCTATATACAGTATATACACACACAGCTCTCTCAGTATATACACACACAGCTCTCAGTACATACACACAGCCCTCTCAGTATATACACACACAGCCCTCTCAGTATATATACACACACAGCTATATACAGTATATACACACACAGCTCTCTCAGTATATACACACACAGCTCTCTCAGTATACACACACACACAGCTCTCTCAGTATATACACACACAGCTCTCTCAGTATATACACACAGCTCTCTCAGTATATACACACACAGGTCTCTCAGTATACACACACAGCTCTCTCAGTATACACACACAGCTCTCTCAGTATATACACACACAGCTCTCAGTATATACACACACAGCTCCCTCAGTATATACACACACAGCTCTCTCAGTATATACACACAGCTCTCTCAGTATACACACACAGCTCTCTCTGTATATACACACACAGCTCTCTCTGTATATACACACACAGCTCTCTCAGTATACACACACACAGCTCTCAGTATATACACACACAGCTCTCTCAGTATACACACACACAGCTCTCAGTATATACACACACAGCTCCCTCAGTATATACACACACAGCTATATACAGTATATACACACACAGCTCTCTCAGTATATACACACACAGCTCTCAGTACATACACACAGCCCTCTCAGTATATACACACACAGCCCTCTCAGTATATATACACACACAGCTATATACAGTATATACACACACAGCTCTCTCAGTATACACACACAGCTCCTTCAGTATACACACACAGCTCCCTCAGTATATACACACACAGCTCTCTCAGTATATACACACAGCTCTCTCAGTATATACACACACAGGTCTCTCAGTATATACACACAGCTCTCTCAGTATATACACACACAGCTCTCTCAGTATACACACACAGCTCTCTCAGTATATACACACACAGCTCTCTCAGTATATACACACACAGCTCTCTCAGTATATACACACACAGCTCTCTCAGTATATACACACACAGCTCTCTCAGTATATACACACACAGCCCTCTCAGTATATACACACACAGCTCTCAGTATATACACACACAGCTCTCTCAGTATATACACACACAGCTCTCTCAGTATATACACACACAGCTCTCTCAGTATATACACACACAGCCCTCTCAGTATATACACACACAGCTCTCTCAGTATATACACACACAGCCCTCTCAGTATATACACACACAGCTCTCTCAGTATATACACACACAGCCCTCTCAGTATATACACACACAGCTCTCTCAGTATATACACACACAGCCCTCTCAGTATATACACACACAGCTCTCTCAGTATATACACACACAGCTCTCTCAGCCCTGCACACCCATCACAGCTCATGAACACCCGTTACTCTTACACATACACTTTCGGGTGTGAGCCTGGCTCCTCCCACCCATGTAGATGATCACGTGGCCATGACGTCACCAAAGGTCCTGTAGCTGTGCGGGATGTGGCGCCCACAGTCAGATATATGTAGGGTTGAGACTAGAATGTAGTTGCCAGGGGTAGGTCCTACCTCTGAAGACCGGAATCTAGCCCATTCAGTGTGAGCAGGCTAGAATGTAGTTGCCAGGGGTAGGTCCTACCCCTGGAGTCCAGAATCTAGCCCATTCACTATGAGCAGGCTAGAATGTAGTTGCTAGAAGTAGGTCCTACCTCTGGAGTCCGGAATGTAGCCCATTCAGTAGGAGAAGGCTAGAATGTAGTTGCCAGAGGTAGGTCCTACCCCTGGAGTTGCTAAAAGGTAATTTTTACCCCTGAAGTACAGAATTTAGACTGTTCTCTACTGAGCAGGCTAGAATGTAATTGCCAGAGGTAGGTCCTACCCCTGGAGCCCGTAGTTGCCAGAGGTAGGTCCTACCCCTGGAGCCCGTAGTTGCCAGAGGTAGGTCCTGGCTAAAAAGTAATTCCTACCTCCGGAGTCTAACCTATTCAGTGTGAGCAGGCTAGAATGTAATTGCCAGAGGTAGGTCCTACCCCTGGAGCCCGTAGTTGCCAGAAGTAGGTCCTACCCCTGGAGTCCAGAATCTAGCTCATTCACTGTGAGCGGGCTAGAATGTAGTTGCCAGAGGTAGGTCCTACCATTGGAGTCTGTAGTTGCCAGAAGTAGCTCCTACCCCTGGAGTCCGGAATCTAGCCCATTCACTATGAGCAGGCTAGAATGTAGTTGCTAGAAGTAGGTCCTACCTCTGGAGTCCGGAATCTAGCCCATTCAGTAGGAGAAGGCTAGAATGTAGTTGCCAGAGGTAGGTCCTACCCCAGGAGTTGCTAAAAAGTAATTTTTACCCCTGAAGTACAGAATTTAGACTGTTCTCTACTGAGCAGGCTAGAATGTAATTGCCAGAGGTAGGTCCTACCCCTGGAGCCCGTAGTTGCTAGAAGTAGGTCCTACCCCTGGAGTCCGGAATCTAGCTCATTCACTGTGAGCAGGCTAGAATGTAGTTGCCAGAGGTAGGTCCTACCCCTGGAGCCCGTAGTTGCCAGAAGTAGGTCCTACCCCTGGAGTCCGGAATCTAGCTCATTCACTGTGAGCAGGCTAGAATGTAGTTGCCAGAGGTAGGTCCTACCCCTGGAGCCCGTAGTTGCCAGAAGTAGGTCCTACCCCTGGAGTCCGGAATCTAGCTCATTCACTGTGAGCAGGCTAGAATGTAGTTGCCAGAGGTAGGTCCTACCCCTGAAGCCCGTAGTTGCCAGAAATAGGTCCTACCCCTGAAGCCTGTAGTTGCCAGAAGTAGGTCCTACCCCTGGAGTCCGGAATGTAGCCCATTCACTATGAGCAGGCTAGAATGTAGTTGCTAGAAGTAGGTCCTACCCCTGGAGTCCGGAATCTAGCTCATTCACTGTGAGCAGGCTAGAATGTAGTTGCCAGAGGTAGGTCCTACCCCTGAAGCCTGTAGTTGCCAGAAATAGGTCCTACCCCTGAAGCCTGTAGTTGCCTACCCCTGGAGTCCAGAATCTATCTCATTCACTATGAGCAGGCTAGAATGTAGTTGCCAGAGGTAGGTCCTACCCCTGGAGCCCGTAGTTGCCAGAAGTAGGTCCTACCCCTGGAGTCCGGAATCTAGCTCATTCACTGTGAGCAGGCTAGAATGTAGTTGCCAGAGGTAGGTCCTACCCCTGAAGCCTGTAGTTGCCAGAGGTAGGTCCTGGCTAAAAAGTAATTCCTACCTCCGGAGTCTAACCTATTCAGTGTGAGCAGGCTAGAATGTAGTTGCCAGAGGTAGGTCCTACCCCTGGAGTCCCTGGTTGTCAGAGATTGGGGGTGGGGGGCTTTGGTAACCTACATGGCAACTCATCACTCACTAAAAAGCTGAGCCTGACAAGCTCAGAGAGAGAGAGAGACAGCCACAGTCCTTACACCACACAGAGGGAACTGATCCATCTACAAGGAGAATGGGAGGTGGATGGAACTCACTGATCCATCTGCCACATTATACAGGCAGTAAAGATGCCAGCACATGGGTATTGTAAGGGTTAGTGCCAGAGATATGTAATTTCCTTAACAAACATCCAACCTTCCAGTATATATCAGCTGCTGTATGTCCTACAGGAAGTGATGTATTCTCTTTAGTCTGACACAGTGCTCTTTGCTGCCACCTCTGTCCGTGTCAGGAACTGTCCAGAGCAGTAGAAAATCCACATAGAAAACCTCTCCTGCTCTCCAGACTGGAAATAATAAAGTAATCTAAAAGAGGTTGCAGGACCATTCTATGGCCTCCCTTCCCTGCTTGCGCTCGCTTTGCGGGGTTTGCGGTCACTGACCGACAGTGTGTAGTGTAGGGACTCAGGGGACCTGCACGTGGTACACGAGGCAATATGGTTTAATCAAATTATATACCATCATCCTGGCGTTGGTTTTTAAATGTAGCCGAGAAGCATTAGGGCCCATTCACACAGAGCAAGAACAGCGGAATGCCGCCAGCCTTAGTGTCTTAATGACACTCTATGGGAGGTGCACACTGCATCTCTCGGCGCTGAAGAATGAACATGTTCATTCTTCAGCGCAGGGAGAGGAGCCGCACGCGCCTCCCATACAAGGTCATTATGACACGGAGGCTGGCGGCATTCCGCCGTTCTTGCTCTGTGTGAACAGCCCCTTAGTGTCAGCCATAGGTGTGAGGTGCAGCAGCTCCTTTCTCTCCATGCCGTATAATCTAAAAGAGGTTGTTTCTGATAGGCAGGCTTTACAGGGAATCTGTCAGCACCGGGCCAGACCCAAGATGCTGACAGTGTAGTATAGGTGTGCATGGTCACTTTCTACAAAGCCTCCCTGCAGTAATTTGTTTAAACTCCTTACAAACGCACTCTAACCAAGTGTCAAAGAGTACTGGCTTGACATTTGGGCCACACCTCGGCCCGCCTCACCCCATTTTCATGCATTTTACCCATTAGCCTGCCTCCTGCTCCCCTTCGTAGTCACGTTGTTGCATGTCTGCACAGACAATTCCCTCTGAGGGTGTGCTCCTGATAACACCATTCCTGCATGCACCATAGGGCGGAAGAGGAAGGTGCAGAGGGCATTGGCTTCAGGCCCTCAGCATGTGTGCACCGCACTTCTGCCCAACAACGCATGCACGATTAGCAACATAATGATATCGGGGGGCAGGAGGCAGGCGAATATGTATATATGCATTAAAAAGGGGAGGAAGAAGTAGTGGTGAGGCGGGCCGAGATGCGGCACAAATGCCAAGCCACCACTCCTCTTTGACGCTTGGTTAGACTGTTTGTAAAGTGGAAAAATCCCACTGCACAGAGGCTTTGTAGACAGGTTCAATGCACACAAGGGGATACACACTGTTAGCACCTCGGGTCCAGTCACTGACGGATTCACTTTGGGGCTATGTTCACACTGGGTATTTTTCTGTCCGTAGTGCAAACCGCGAATATACGCACGTAGTTTTGAGGTTGATGCGTTTGCTTGGAAGTATACGATATACGCCTGCACAATGCACACTACGTATGAGCTTACGGCGGGATCGTATACGGCGCCATGAAAAATGAACAAGACCATTGTGTGAGGATGGAAATGTTGTAACTCACGGCCGTGGATTCCCATGCGGTCCCGTATGAAGTACTTATTTCAGCCAAATTTAACTTGATTTTTCGATCCAAAAGGTTCTGTGTGTTTTATTGGGCTGGGCGAAGATTTCCAAGTAAATGACCTGTTTCAGATCACTACGAAACAAGCTAGGGAAGCATAACTCTACTACGGGCGTATGTTCACAGTTTGTATCATCCGGCCGCGTGTCGATTTTTCCCACGCCCGTAGTTTCGGCCGCACATGTACGGCGGCGTACGAACTACAGCCGGATTCATTCGCAGTGTGAACATAGCCTAAAGCTTAAAAATGTAGAAAAATAAAAAACTAACCCACATGGGGAAATGTTGTAACTTTTACATTCTGAACCCTGCCAATGAGCAGCACGCAGGGAGACGCATCCCCCAACTCACTCGGAATATATATGTATGTGTGTGTGCGTGCGTATAGGGTACCCAGCAACCTTGGTGCAGTGGGAACTGGGGTAATAATGGGGGAAGGTGGGGTTAGTGTTAGCCATTTTATACCAGCTAACACTAAGCCCTGACTAGGGATGTCACGATACCAAAATTTTGAGTTCGATACCGATACCAGCTTTCGGATTTCGATACTCAATACCAATTCGATACTAAATAAAAAGTTTGAGAAAAAAACACGTAAAAATACAAATATAATTTCCCTTTTCCCTGACTACAGATATGTTCCCCCCATGCACAACATTTTTATTTATGTGACTTCTTGATCACTTTGTTACATTTTATAGTTCGGACAATTCACATGTAATGGATACATGTATGTTCTTTTTTTTTTTTTTTTTACTTTTTTTTTTTGAAAAAAAGGGAAAAGGGGGGATTATTAGAACCTTTATTTTTTGTTTTATTTTAAAACACTTTTTTTTACATTTTTTATTCCCCTCTAACCTCAAGCATACCTCCCTGTGCACAACAACTCCCAGAATACCTTCTTGTGGGGAGTTGTAGTGCACAGGGAGGAATGCTAGGAGTTGTAGTGCATAAGAAGGTATGCTGGGATGTTTTGAAAGGCTGCTGCCGCGCAACTGCAACTCCCAGCATACCTCCTTGTGCACTACACCTCCCAGCATAACTCCTTGTGCACTACACCTCCCAGCATAACTCCTGGTGAACAACAACTTCCAGCATAATTCCTTGTGCTTTGCAACTCCCCACAAGAAGGTATGCTGGGAGTTGTAGTGCACAAGGAGGTATGCTGGGAATTGCAGTTGTGCAGCTCCTGACACAACTCTGTGCAGCATACATTCTTGTGCACTACAACTCCCAGCATGCCTCCTCGTGCACAAAGAGGTATGCTGGGGGATGTAGTGCATAAGGAGGTATGCTGCTGGGAGTTGTAATGCATTAGCAGCCTCCTGGCACAACAACTCCCAGCATGCCTCCTTGTGAACAACAACTCCCCACAAGAAGGTATTCTGGGAGTTGTTGTGCCACTGTATCGGTGGGCCTCGCGGGAATGGAGGGGCGGCGACAGGATTGTGGACCCGGAGGTTGGGGAACTGGCTGGTGTAAGGGACCGCTGCCGCAGCACCGGCGGGTCCCGTATTTGGAATGGTTGAATGACTGCTGCCCGCGGGATTGCGGGCCGCAGTCATTAGCAGTGAGGGGCCGATCCATATGCAGCAGACTCGTGCTGCATATGGAGCGGCTCTGCAGGGGTTAAATGCCGCTGTCGGTTATGACAGCGGCATCTACCCTTTAGGGCAGGGGTACTCAACAACTTTTAGTGAAGGTCCACTTACCGGGGTCTATTGTCAGGTGAAGGTCCGAGCTGAACATCAGTAGGAAACGTGTTTTGTTACTTTGTCACAAACGTTCAACTATTTATATACAAAATTGCTGCTTATTAGCGGGAAAATTGGCATTTTTTTCTCTCTCACCAGGCCTTTGATATTAGGTACAAAGGGGGTGACTGCCCTGGTAGTATATAGCCCCCCTGTTGCTCCCCCAGTAGTGTATAGCCCCCCCCTGTGCGCTCTCCTTCAGTAGTATATAGCCCCCTGTTGCTCCCCCAGTAGTATATAGCCCCCCTGTGCGCTCTCCCCCTATAGTATATAGCCCCCTGTGAGCTCCCCCCAGTAGTATATAGCCTCCCCGTGTGCTCTCCCCCTGTAGAATATAGCCCCCTGTGAGCTCCCCCCAGTAGTATATAGCCCCCCTGTAGTATATAGCCCCCTGTGCGCTGTCCCCCAGTAGTATATAGCCCCCTGTGAGCTCCCCCTAGTATATAGCCCCCCTGTGCTCTCCCCCTGTAGTATATAGCCCCCTGTGAGCTCCCCCCAGTAGTATATAGCCCCCGTGAGCTCCCCCCAAGTAGTATATAGCCCCCCTGTGAGCTCCCTCCTGTAGTATATAGCCCCCTGAGAGCTCCCCCTGTAGTATATAGCCCCCGGAGAGCTCCCCCTGTAGTATATAGCCCCCCCATGCGCTGTCCCCCTGTAGTATATAGCCCCCTGTGAGCTCCCCCCAGTAGTATATAGCGCCCCTGTGCTCTCCCCCCAGTAGTGTATAGCCCCCCTTGTGCTTTCCCCCTGTAGTATATAGCGCCCCTGTGCTCTCCCCCCAGTAGTATATAGCCCCCCTTGTGCTTTCCCCCTGTAGTATATAGCCCCCTGTGAGGTCCCCCCTGTAGTATATAACCCCCTGTGCGCTCCCCCCAGTAGTATATAGCCCCCTCAGTAGTATATATCCCCCTGTGAGGTCCCCCCTGTATATAGCCCCCTGTGCGCTCCCCCCAGTAGTATATAGCCCCCTCAGTAGTATATAGCCCCCTGTGAGGTCCCCCCTGTAGTATATAGCCCCCTGTGCGCTCCCCCCAGTAGTATATAGCCCCCTCAGTAGTATATAGCCCCCTGTGAGGTCCCCCCTGTAGTATACAGTCCACCTGTGCACTCTCCCCTTGTAGATGCCCCCCAGACAGAAAAAAAAAATAACAAAAACAACTCACCTAGCACCTCGTTCCCCGCTGCAGCTGTCTTCTTCTCTTCCCGTCGGTCCGGCCCCGGCTGATACGCGCTCTGTAGGGATGTCCCGGGGATTCCCCAGCAGAGCGCGCATCAGTGACCTCAGCGTACGCCGCCGGCCTGCACTTCCGGGAAGGACAGGCCGCCAGCGTACACTGAGGTCTGTGGTGCGCGCTCTGCTGGGGAATCCCGGGACATCCCCAGAGAGCGCGTATCAGCCGGGGGCCGGACCGACGCTGCCCCCAGCCCCACAGGCGTACTGACATCTAAGGACAGTACGCCTATGGGGCGGGAGGCAGTGCGGTGGGGAGCGGGACCTCCTAACCGCCCCGGGACGGACCGGATCCGGGGCGGTTAGGAGGTCTGACCAGGGGTCCGGACAGCTGGCCTCCGCCAGTTGAGGACCCCTGCAAATAGCCGGCACTAGTGATCGCTGTGTGCCGGCTATTTAAATTTGGCGCCGCCGGGAGCGGAGAGCTCGCGGGCGGAGGAGGGGACACCAGGGGGCAGGGGGCGGCACATAGAGAACACGGCCGGCGCTCAGGTAGCTGCCGGCCGTGTTCTCTGCACCATACTTCATGTTAATCTGCACTATTATGCAGATTAACATGAAGTATCGATACCAGGAAATCCTGGTATCGAACCGTTTTTCTGACCGAAATATCGATAATAGTATCGATATTTCGGTGCATCGTGCATCACTAGCCCTGACTCATGGATGCCATCTGTCAGCCTGTAAAGTAAAGATGACAAGTTGAAAAAAATAATGTTTTATTCAAAAAATAACCCCCCCCCCCCCCCCACACACACTCCTCGTTGACCACACTGGTCATTGACATTGTCCACCGAATCAGTCACAAGCCTGTTTACCAATATCTGAAAAACAAGAGGGGAGACACAAAAAAGGGCAGGAGCAGAACACCCATCATTTTGAAAGGTGTTTTGCACCTTACAATATACAGCATCTTGCCAGATGCTGCTTACAGTCCGGTACACAAGGGGTTAAGTGAGGATGCATCGCATCTCCACTTAACCCTTTTGGTGCCATACTGAACAATGTGGCCCACGATGGGGTTGTGAGGATGCACTGTATCCACAACAACTCCTTGGTGGCCAGACCAATCTCACTCTTTACCCATCCCCGCAAGGAAGGGGGGTTAAACGCCCCCTTCCTTTCTGGGATGGGTGCAGTGCGGGTAAACCTTCCATACTCACCTTCAACATCTTCCTTCTCCAGAGCCCAGCACACTGAGCTTTTAGTGTGCTGTGCTCTGTCTCTTCAAATCTACCATCAGCCACTCAGCGGCTGAGGCGGGGCATTGCTGCAGGCGATGACTGGCTGAGCAAAGACTTGTGCAGTGTCAGCTCAGCCAATCAGCAGCTGATCACCTCTCCCCCACCCCAATAAACACAATGAAACAACAGCCCCAGCTCTCCCCCACCCCAATAAAAACATGAAACCATTTTTTTTTTTAAATAAACTTTTATTACAAACAATTTAAAGATTAATATTGCACAGTGATCTGTCAGCAGGTTCTGGTTGTATAAACTAATAGTGTGTACAAGGCTTTTTATGCAATCAATATTATACCTTTATTTTGAAAATTAAGGTTATATTCACAGGTTTTTTTTGGGATCCGATGCAGGGATATGTCGCAAAGATGTCTGAGACAGCCCATAGAGGTCTATGGAAGTGCCGGAATTCTGGACACTTTCCTGATGCACATCAGGAAAGTGTCCGGAATTCTGGTGACAGGCCGGGGCTGGGCGCCTGCATGGAGCTGCAGGCACCAGCCCCCCCCTCCCAGGCAGACACAGTGCCAGTGCAGCGGACACTAGACTGGGAGCACTAGGCTGGGAGCAGACTACAGGCAATCTTGGCAGCATTCCTCTATCTAGCTACCCCCCCCCCCCCAACCTCAGCACAATGATGATCGCTAAGTCCCCCGGGACCGCAGCAGTGATATTTGCAGCCCCACCAATCTCATTCTCGCCAGCAGTGATAATTGCTAAGAAACAACTCCTCCCCCCCCCCCACACACCTATCATGTGTCACAAATCCGGAAAATCTGTCCAGATTTCCAGACCCATAGGGGTACATTAGTCATGGACACATTTCAGGATTTTTTTCTGAAGGGCGTCTGTTCCGGAAAATAGGTCAGAATTTTTCACATTCTATCCTAATTTCATCCGAAATTCTGGCACAGATGCCCCCGTAGAACTATACGGGAGCACCAGAACTCCGGATGCTTTCCTGATGCACACCAGGAAAGCATCCAGAACTCCTGATTTGGTGCCCCAGTGTTCCTTTTACAGACCTCACTGTGCAACGATGAGTTCCCCTTACCCACCCTCACCCCTGCCACCCGGACCCTACCCTGCAATAAGGAGCGCACCCCATACCCTGATTGAGTAGCACCCCTTGTATCTCCCGGCTGTGTCAACGCAGAGCACAGCGCACTACTCACTCTCCCCTGTGTCCCTGCCGATCCACAGCAATCCTCCACCCTGGACCCTTCGGAACCTCAAAAGTGCTCCCCTACTTCCCCTTCCCCTCAGGAGTAATACCACCAGGACCTCAGGAGTGATCCTCCACATCCCAACTGTCCCCAACTACCCCACCTCAGATCTCGGCAGTGATGACATCAGCAGTGATGGACAGCCTGATCTAACTGGAGGTGGCCTGACCAGGAACCATGAGAGCAGAAAATCCCCCTTCAGCTGGGGGCGACAGAGGGGGGGGGGGGGGGGGGGGGGGGGGGACGGGGGCAGCTGGGGGGAACAGAGGAGACTGGGGCAGCTGGGGGTGACAGAGGGGGACTGCGGTGAATGGGGGGGACATCTGGGGGGAACAGAGTGAAGTGGGGCAGCTGGGGGAGGGGCTGGGGGTGCCAGATGGGACTGGGGTAGCTGGACACACCTCCTCCCGGCCGCACATGGAGCTCCTCGGTCTCTGGAGGCCGCGGGGACTGCAGGATAAGGTGATAGCATTGCTGCAGGTTCTGGGGCTGTACAGCAGGATTGGGGGTTTACACTGCACCCCCTGATCCTGCTGTAAAGCTCCAGGACTCGTAGCAATGCGATCACCTTACCCTGCAGCCCCCGCAGTCTCCTCCAGAGACCGGGGAGCAGGGCTGTATTTACCCGTTCCGCTTGCTCTTCCCCCGGCTGCCAGTGTGCTGTGACATCTGTGGGCGCTCCGCTGCCGGCTGTACAGGGAGGCGGTAGTCCCCATGTGGCCGGCACTCTCTGGGACATGTCCTTCTCCCCTGCAGTACGGAGTGCACCCTCTGCTCCCAGGCACCGCCCACCTCTGAACCCGCGCACTGCATGGGTTCAGATGGTCACTCGCCTGCGGCGGTAGAGTGACTGTGATGGGCGTCTCGCTCCTGGTGTTTGGCCGGTAGAGAATGCCGGCCACAAGAACCACGTTCAGCGGCCCCATGTTCTGCCTTGTGCAGCTCTTTCTCTCCTCGTGCACCTCACCGCCCGCAATGATTTTTACGATGAATTTACGATTTTCACAAAAAATTCAAATCAATTCTAAAATTCTGGGCAAATTAATTGAATTTGATTAATCGCCCAGCCCTATGGTCTAGTGTGCCAACATACATTCCACACACATCACATGTCCCCTTGTGTACTGTAGTGCTTCATATCACCACACCATGCTGGGAGATGTAGTTCTACTGTGCCACTGCCGCCTCCTCCTCCTATGCTGTCATCCTCTAATCTGCTGCAGAACTAAAACTCCCAAAATGATCAGCCTATAAGCATGATGGGGGTTGTAGTTCTGGATGGCCACAGGCTTCAAAACTACAACTCCCATCATGAGCTGTTAGCAGGACATGGTGGGGGTTGTAGTTTTAGGGGGTAATCTCACCTCTCCTGTCAGGCTGTCACTGCTGATATTTTCACCGCTGAGGTCCGTCAGACCTGGGATGGAGGATCAGCCCCTTTGTCCGGGGGACGGTTGGACTGCTGAGGTACGGGTGGGGGTCCGGGGTATGGTGAGGTAGGGGGATCTTCGCCTTCAGTTGGGGGGGGGGGGGGGTCGGAGAACTTCTGAGGTTCGGGGAAGGGGGAGTGTGGAGGTGGACGGAGGGGAAAGCAAGCAGGGCGCTATACAAGGGGCACCACTCCATCGGGCTCCCGGTCAGAGGGGCACTCATCACTCTGCACTGTGAGCTCCCCCCATCTCACCCGCTGGGGCCTTCCTTTAAAGCTGCAGTTGGGCACCATGGCAACAATCCAGGAATGGGGGGCCCGATCATTAATCATTAC
Source organism: Dendropsophus ebraccatus (assembly GCF_027789765.1). NCBI lineage: Eukaryota > Metazoa > Chordata > Amphibia > Anura > Hylidae > Dendropsophus > Dendropsophus ebraccatus. Next base: position 159,386,300 of record NC_091458.1, read on the forward strand.
AGCTGTCCAGGAGCCCAGGGCCGTCTTCATCAGTGAGGGGGGAGCTGTGCCACTCAGGGGGCATGATCTTAACTGCGAACCCGGGTGGGGGGGGATGATGGGGGGGGAGGGTACAGGCTGGTTAGGGGCTGTGACGGCCAGCACCGCAGAGGTCCAGGGGGGGGGGGGGGGGGGGCATTGTCAATCATTACAGCGATTCAGGAGCAGAAGCCCAGAGCCCGTCTTCATCAGTAAGTTCAGGGGGGGTGTAGTTGTGCCACTCAGAGAGCCGGATCATTACTGCGGTCCTGGGTGGGGGTGGTTGATGGTGTCCGGTCTTTGTGAACATCACTGGGGGGGGGGTCCAGGTGGCGGGGGGAAGGGAAGTTGGGGGCTGTGGTGGCCAGCACTGAAGGTCCAGGGGACAAAGGGGTACGGTCAGTGCCACAGGGTGGGGGTATCACTGCTGGCGGCTGGGGTGCACTGGGCTTTCAACCAAAGCAATGGATCCCCACACCCCTGACCCTGCAGATCATCTCACAATAGTGCATCCACACACCCCTGACCCTGCAGAACATTGCATACCAGTGCACCCACACACCCCCTGCAGACCATCTCATAACAATGCACCCACACACACTGACCCTGCAGAGCATCACATAACAGTGCACCCACAAACCTCTCCCTGCAGAGCATCACATAACAGTGCACCCACAAACCTCTCCCTGCAGAGCATCACATAACAGTGCACCCACAAACCTGTCCCTGCAGAGCATCACATAACAGTGCACCCACAAACCTGTCCCTGCAGAGCATCACATAACAGTGCACCCACACACCTGTCCATGCAGAGCATCACATAACAGTGCACCCACACACCTCTCCCTGCAGAGCATCACATAACAGTGCACCCACACACACACTGACCCTGCAGAGCATCACATAACAGTGCACCCACACACCTCTCACTGCAGAGCATCACATAACAGTGCACCCACACACACACTGACCCTGCAGAGCATCACATAACAGTGCACCCACAAACCTCTCCCTGCAGAGCATCACATAACAGTGCACCCACACACACTGACCCTGCAGAGCATCACATAACAGTGCACCCACACACACTGACCCTGCAGAGCATCACATAACAGTGCACCCACAAACCTGTCTCTGCAGAGCATCACATAACAGTGCACCCACAAACCTGTCCCTGCAGAGCATCACATAACAATGCACCCACAAACCTGTCCCTGCAGAGCATCACATAACAATGCACCCACAAACCTGTCCCTGCAGAGCATCACATAACAGTGCACCCGCACACACTGACCCTGCAGAGCATCACATAACAGTGCACCCACAAACCTGTCCCTGCAGAGCATCACATAACAGTGCACCCACAAACCTCTCCCTGCAGAGCATCACATAACAGTGCACCCACAAACCTCTCCCTGCAGAACATTGCACCCACACACACTGACCCTGCAGAGCATCACATAACAGTGCACCCACAAACCTCTCCCTGCAGAGCATCACATAACAGTGCACCCACACACACTGACCCTGCAGAGCATCACATAACAGTGCACCCACAAACCTCTCCCTGCAGAGCATCACATAACAGTGCACCCGCACACACTGACCCTGCAGAGCATCACATAACAGTGCACCCATAAACCTCTCCCTGCAGAGCATCACATAACAGTGCACCCACAAACCTCTCCCTGCAGAGCATCACATAACAGTGCACCCACACACACTGACCCTGCAGAGCATCACATAACAGTGCACCCACACACCTCTCAAAACAGTGGTTTACCTCCTGCTGATCATATACACTGCACTCACTATGCTGCTGCCTCATGAAAAGCCCGGGAAACCAGCCGCCTCATAGAAAACCGAGCAGAGGAAGATAGCTCCTCCCACACATGAGGCTGGTCACATGGGCATGACATCATCACAGGTCCTCAAGACCTACCTCTGGCAACTACATTCTAGCCTCCACCATATATGTAGTGATGTCCGTGTGTTCCGCTCTTGTCTCCTCAGCTGCTGCAGCCCGGACTTCACTCAATGTAGTATATATAATATATCATAGATAACTGTCTGTCCGTGTAACACCTGGAGGGCTGGGGTGTGCCAGACATAGGGGAACGCCTCTATAATAACTAAACTACAACTCCCATCATGCCTGGCCAGCCAGAGCCATAGCTTTACCTACCCAGGCATGATGGGAGTTGTAGTTTTATAACAGCTGGAGCGCCTGAGTTTGATACTTGTGATCTACACTGAATGGATACAGCAACCATAATCCAATGCGGGTATATAGGAGTGTATGACTGTATCCAGTGCGGGTATATAGGAGTGTATGACTGTATCCAGTGCGGGTATATAGGAGTGTATGACTGTATCCAGTGCGGGTATATAGGAGTGTATGTCTGTATCCAGTGCGGGTATATAGGAGTGTATGTCTGTATCCAGTGCGGGTATATAAGAGTGTATGTCTGTATCCAGTGCGGGTATATAAGAGTGTATGACTGTATCCAGTGCGGGTATATAGGAGTGTATGTCTGTATCCAGTGCAGCCGGTATATAGGAGTGTATCCAGTGCGGGTATATAGGAGTGTATGACTGTATCCAGTGCGGGTATATAGGAGTGTATGACTGTATCCAGTGCGGGTATATAGGAGTGTATGACTGTATCCAGTGCCGGTATATAAGACTGTATCCAGTGCGGGTATATAGGAGTGTATGACTGTATCCAGTGCAGCCGGTATATAGGAGTGTATGTCTGTATCCAGTGCGGGTATATAGGAGTGTATGTCTGTATCCAGTGCGGGTATATAGGAGTGTATGACTGTATCCAGTGCCGGTATATAGGAGTGTATGACTGTATCCAGTGCAGCCGGTATATAGGAGTGTATGACTATCCAGTGCGGGTATATAGGAGTGTATGTCTGTATCCAGTGCGGGTATATAGGAGTGTATGTCTGTATCCAGTGCAGGTATATAGGAGTGTATGACTGTATCCAGTGCCGGTATATAGGAGTGTATGACTGTATCCAGTGCAGCCGGTATATAGGAGTGTATGACTATCCAGTGCGGGTATATAGGAGTGTATGTCTGTATCCAGTGCGGGTATATAGGAGTGTATGTCTGTATCCAGTGCAGGTATATAGGAGTGTATGACTGTATCCAGTGCCGGTATATAGGAGTGTATGACTGTATCCAGTGCCGGTATATAGGAGTGTATGACTATCCAGTGCGGGTATATAGGAGTGTATGACTGTATCCAGTGCAGGTATATAAGAGTGTATGACTGTATCCAGTGCCGGTATATAGGAGTGTATGACTATCCAGTGCGGGTATATAGGAGTGTATGTCTGTATCCAGTGCGGGTATATAGGAGTGTATGACTGTATCCAGTGCGGGTATATAGGAGTGTATGACTGTATCCAGTGCGGGTATATAAGAGTGTATGACTGTATCCAGTGCCGGTATATAGGAGTGTATGACTGTATCCAGTGCCGGTATATAGGAGTGTATGACTGTATCCAGTGCAGCCGGTATATAGGAGTGTATGACTGTATCCAGTGCGGGTATATAGGAGTGTATGACTGTATCCAGTGCAGGTATATAAGAGTGTATGTCTGTATCCAGTGCTGGTATATAAGACTGTATCCAGTGCGGGTATATAGGAGTGTATGACTGTATCCAGTGCGGGTATATAAGACTGTATCCAGTGCGGGTATATAAGAGTGTATGACTGTATCCAGTGCGGGTATATAAGAGTGTATGACTGTATCCAGTGCGGGTATATAAGAGTGTATGACTGTATCCAGTGCGGGTATATAAGAGTGTATGACTGTATCCAGTGCGGGTATATAAGAGTGTATGACTGTATCCAGTGCGGGTATATAAGAGTGTATGACTGTATCCAGTGCGGGTATATAAGAGTGTATGACTGTATCCAGTGCGGGTATATAGGAGTGTATGACTGTATCCAGTGCGGGTATATAGGAGTGTATGACTGTATCCAGTGCGGGTATATAGGAGTGTATGACTGTATCCAGTGCAGGTATATAAGAGTGTATGACTGTATCCAGTGCGGGTATATAGGAGTGTATGTCTGTATCCAGTGCAGGTATATAAGAGTGTATGACTGTATCCAGTGCAGGTATATAGGAGTGTATCCAGTGCGGGTATATAAGACAATAAGTATATAAGATGAGAAGTGTATAATAGTGATGTATCATCTGCTTATGTCCCCGCATAGTGACTGCCGCCAGCCGCCCACCAGCGGGAAGAGCTGCCCAGTATGGTGACCCTGAGGGAAGGACTCTGCCCTGGACTGACAGCTGATATCATTACCGTCCTGAAGAAGAACCATGTGAGAACAGGTAGTAGCCCATCCCCCGTCCCCCCATACCTCAGGCCTCCTGTCAGTCTAATATATTATATTAGATTTTATTTTCCGCCATCATGTTACATGTCTAATCCAGTTTTTGCTGTATACCAGTACTTCAAGTACTTATCATCTGCTGTATGTCATGCAGGAAGTGGTGTATTCTCTTCAGTCTGACACAGTGCTCTCTGCTGCCACCTCTGTCCATGTCAGGAACTGTCCAGAGCAGAAGAGGTTTTCTATGGGGATTTGCTGCTGCTCTGGACAGTTCCTGACATGGACAGAGGTGGCAGCAGAGAGCACTGTGTCAGACTGGAGAGAATACACCCCTTCCTGCAGGACATACAGCAGCTGATAAGTACTGGAAGACTTGAGATTTATTAAATAGAAGTAAATTACAAATCTGTATAACGTTCTGACACCAGTTGATTTGAAAGAAGTATTTTTTTTTTCTTGCTATAATAAGGCTAAACTAGATTTCGCAAAGAAAGAGACACTAAATTTGGTGTGTGCCGTTTTGCTGAGAGTCAATGGGGAAAAATGTAATGCAATGCGCATAGGACATGGTCTGCTTCAGGGCAGCTTGTCATTTGTCGGCCAATTACAGCAGTTTCCCCTAAAACTTGGGGGGGGGGGGGGGCAATTGTGCAATATCTAAATCCTAAAATAGAGGCCAGCTAGAACTGCTAATACATTAGACTAATAGACACTAGAGAACTGTACGTTACTTCTTCTTTTCCCTTCCAGTGGTGGATTTGGTAGCATCTGATTTAGAGGCGCTTGCAAGGAAATGCTCGCTTTCATACAAGGTAAGACAATAGAATCTCTGTCTGTTTACCTCACTGTAAATCTTCTTTGAGGGTTTGATCACATATCACGCTGCAAGTTTCACAGGGAAATCTGCTAAGATTCTGACTAGAATTAAAGTCTATGAAACTCCAGCGATGTCTCTGGGTCCCCGTGCCCTCGGACGGTGTCTCTGGGTCCCCGTGCCCTCGGCCGCTGTCTCTGGGTCCCCGTGCCCTCGGGCGCTGTCTCTGGGTCCCCGTGCCCTCGGGCGCTGTCTCTGGGTCCCCGTGCCCTCGGACGCTGTCTCCGGGTCCCCGTGGCCTCGGGCGCTGTCTCTGGGAACCCGTGGCCTCGGGCGCTGTCTCTGGGTCCCCGTGCCCTCCAGCAGAGACACCACAGGAGGGCATTGGAGGAGTGTGGACAGGTAAGAATGGTTTCTCCATTAATTGAGATGGGAATACCCCTTTAAAGTGACCACCATGCTCCCATTTAGAAGTTTTACTGTTTTTTGGTAAAAAAAAAAAAATCTGAGCAAAATGACGGCCAAAGTGTCTGCACATTAAATAGGTTTTTACCATAATCCAGCGCCTCCCACTTATCTATGCAGCAGTACAGCAAATATTCTACACCCTAAAGGGTCACTGTCATCATAAAAAAACTTCTGACATGTCATAGACACATCCTAGACACATGGCAAAAGTTTTGATTGGTCCAGGCCAGACCTGTACTAATCGCGAGAACGCTCCCTGCTCGCCACTCTTTGTGAGGAAAAATGGGTGGGGTCTATAGACTGACATTAGGAGCCCGAATCACATGACACAGAACCGCGAGAGGAACACGCTTAGTGTGGTTCTCACCCCTCTCGTTCTCTCGATTGATGCAGGTGTGAACACGCAGACCCCGCACGATCAAAACTTTTGACATCTCTATGATGCCTCTATCACGTCTCTGAGATGTCTCTATCACATGTCTCGATGACGTCTCGTCGCCTTTAAGAATGTTCCGGTGCCATCAGTCTCCTCTGCTATAGTTACAGTATGTTGTGTTGTATTTCAGACCCTTGTGGCGGTGAGACGCGTGCTCCTCGCCCAGTACTCGGCCTTCGCCTCTAATGGAGCAGATTTGTATGAAGAGCTGAAAGTTTCTACAGCGATCCTCCCCACCGGTAACAAGAAGTAAGAGCATGGAGTGTAATGTAAAAAAAATAACTCCTATAGCTGTAGCATAAAATACACAATACTGCTCTGCAGGGCTGTATACCCGGATCCTCCTCTGCAGGGCTGTATACCCGGATCCTCCTCTGCAGGGCTGTATACCCGGATCCTCCTCTGCAGGGCTGTATACCCGGATCCTCCTCTGCAGGGCTGTATACCCGGATCCTCCTCTGCAGGGCTGTATACCCGGATCCTCCTCTGCAGGGCTGTATACCCGGATCCTCCTCTGCAGGGCTGTATACCCGGATCCTCCTCTGCAGGGCTGTATACCCGGATCCTCCTCGGCAGGGCTGTATACCCGGATCCTCCTCTGCAGGGCTGTATACCCGGATCCTCCTCTGCAGGGCTGTATACCCGGATCCTCCTCTGCAGGGCTGTATACCCGGATCCTCCTCTGCAGGGCTGTATACCCGGATCCTCCTCTGCAGGGCTGTATACCCGGATCCTCCTCTGCAGGGCTGTATACCCGGATCCTCCTCTGCAGGGCTGTATACCCGGATCCTCCTCTGCAGGGCTGTATACCCGGATCCTCCTCTGCAGGGCTGTATACCCGGATACCCCTCTGCAGGGCTGTATACCCGGATACCCCTCTGCAGGGCTGTATACCCGGATACCCCTCTGCAGGGCTGTATACCCGGATACCCCTCTGCAGGGCTGTATACCCGGATACCCCTCTGCAGGGCTGTATACCCGGATCCTCCTCTGCAGGGCTGTATACCCGGTTCCTCCTCTGCAGGGCTGTATACCCGGATACCCCTCTGCAGGGCTGTATACCCGGATACCCCTCTGCAGGGCTGTATACCCGGATACCCCTCTGCAGGGCTGTATACCCGGATACCCCTCTGCAGGGCTGTATACCCGGATCCTCCTCTGCAGGGCTGTATACCCGGATCCTCCTCGGCAGGGCTGTGTGCACACTTGTTTTTGAGGTTGTGTCACAGATCTTTCCATCAAACCAACAGTAAAGATCAGCAAGATTCATCAGGCACCAATCATCAGTAACTTGTAATATGTCTAACACCTCAAAGGTTACTAAAAATTACAGTAATGCTTTAAAGGAGTACTATGGGAAATTTATTTGTATATATATATATTATGTTCTGTATACAGCAAGGGCTGCACAGACGTCACTACTGATAGATAGATAGATAGATAGATAGATAGATAGATAGATAGATAGATAGATAGATAGATATTATACATACACACACACACAAACAGCCCTTGCTGCACATTAGTCGAGACATGTAATAGGCTCTGTAAGCGGAAAATCAGGCCATGTAATACGGCCCTAAAGGGCACAGATCACTTAGATTTTCTTTGACTGATTAGAGTCCGCTACTAAAAGATGTTCTTTGATTCTGATCTGTTTTCTGACTGTTATTTTTTTTTTTTAATGTATACATTGTCATGGGGGCGCCCATATTGCCTTGGCTGTTTTTAACAGTGTCATGCTTTACAGCATAGCTCAAGGACATAGAAGACAATAAACATCCTTCTATCACCACAGACAGAACAGGAAGTCTCGGCTTAGTTTTAGGCCTAGTGGTGAGAATGAGAACTGCAAGATATCAGGATTATTTTACAATATTAATAGTAAAATGGAAAATTATTATAAAAAAATCATTTCTTTAAAAATATGTTTAACTTTTATAAACAAAAGATGTTCTGATATTTCCTGTTACCTATAATGGTAAATTCTAATAGTTGTGTTGATTTGCAGACTAGACATCCTCCTGGATTCAGGATTATATACAGGAGAAGTTACGGAGATTGCCGGGGCCCCTGGCAGCGGGAAAACACAGGTTGGTAATGACAGTGTCAGCGCACGCTCAGCTGTATCCTCCACCAGGCAGGACTATCCCAGGGCTGCTACCTGAGTAGGAAACATCACTATTGATGATATTTAGGTAAAACTTAAAAATTTTAATCAATGAAGCCTTGGATGCTGAGAACGCTAGCGATAGATGGAAGATTAGAGCAGTCAATGTAAGAAATAATACATGGGTGAGCACAGAATACAATGACCCCATTCATTAGACCATTGTTATTTGGTGGGAACACAAAGGATGAGCCCAAATAATCCAAGACTGCAAAACTTTAAGGATTTTCTCAGCTTTATGTAGAAAAATACGAGATCATTTCTCATGAATACTTTGCACTGTCTGTCGGGGAGCCATTGCAGATGCTTACACCTCTATGTAGTGGTAGGTGGAGGTATCAGCATTAGAGATCAGGGAATTTCCAGTACTCTTAGGTTCATCTGCACCAACGTGCGGTATTTGATTACCGACGGCTACAGAAGCTGCCTGGAAAACATGGATACGGCCATAGGCTGTATACCTGTATATTCCCGGACTGCACTGATAGTCAAATTTATATATAGAAGGACGGCACTACAATTAAAGTTGAGAAAGTGCCAGTTATTCGTCCACGTTGATGGGTAAATAAACTAGCACTTTTTCATCTATAATTGAGTGCTGTTGTTCCCCTGTCATTGTCTGGTATACAGTGGGCAGCCTTCAGCTAGAAGCTTGACTCTCTTGAAGCCTGCACAGTGCCGTTCAACCTATATTGAATTATTATATGTATATTGTTGTGGAGTTATAATTTATTTTTCAGAAAATGTTTTTTTTGTTCTATTCTTCTAGTTGTGTCAGAGCATTGCTGTAAATGTAGCCACCGCTTTACAGCAGAGAGTGTGTTATATAGACACCACCGGAGGGCTCAGCGGCACTCGTCTTCTGCAGCTTATTCAGTGCAAGACACAACAGGAGGACGAACAGGTAAGAATAGGTAAAGTGAATGAGCTAAGCTATGGTCAGACACAACCAATACCACACTTACTATAGGGCTACATTCACACACACACGGTGGTTATTTGCACTTGTTTTTACGTTGTGTGACCATAGCCCAGGGGCAATTTAGCATAACCAGGTTTTTTTTACACTAATCTAAAGGAGAAGTGCATTGCACCAAAATTATTAATAGTTGCAGCTTTGGAGGCTTCGGAGGCTGAGTGGTAAAATGGTTAGAGACCTAACCTTACAGCTGTCATACCCTGGGTGTGAATAGAATTAATATAATTAGTACTTCCCTTATATTTGAAGGGATTTTACATGGCAGTCCTAACCCAAACCAGCAGGTAATTTGGCTTCCTGTAAGATAAAATTAATCACATGTTGACAATAATCAGATTTGGAATTTAAATGTGAACAAGCAAATCCCTGCATTTTAAAGGGGGCATTTTTTTCTTTTAAATCAACTGGTTTCCAAAAAATATACAGATTTGTAATTTACTTCTATTTAAAAATCTCCAGTCATCCAGTACTTATCAGCTGCTGTATGTCATGCAGGAAGTGGTGTATTCTCTCCAGTCTGACACAGTGCTCTCTGCTGCCACCTCTGTCCATGTCAGGAACTGTCCAGAGCAGCAGCAAATCCCCATAGAAAACCTCTTCTGCTCTGGACAGAGGTAGCAGCAGAGAGCACTGTGTCAGACTGGAGTGAATACACCACTTCCTGCAGGACATACAGCAGCTGAGAAGTACAGGAAGACTTGAGATTTTTAAATAGAAGTAATTTACAGACCTGTAGAATTCTCAATCTCCGGTGTATCCCTTTAAGTAACCTGAGCATAATGCCAATGAAGCAATGTCATCTTTTCGCCTATATGTCATTCCTCTCCCATTGTCCTCTTGATAAAACAAACTGACATACTGTATGTAGGTTCATATTTATTTTATGTAAATTACAGGTTGCATCGCTGGAAAGAATTCAGGTGATCCATGTGTTTGACGCATATAAACTGTTGGATGTTCTCCAGGATCTGCGGCGCAGCTTCTCCCAGCAGGTAGGAAGAGGCTAGATTCATCTGCATAAGATAAATGGCCGTTCTGTGGAGCCGCAGCGTCTGAAGAATAGCCGTACATTTGCATCTGCTGTGAAAACATTAGCAGGACTTTCATGTGTAGACTACAGGCATCAGCTCTATAGGACAATATCACTTTAAGGCTGTGTTCACACATGCAGTAACAATGCAATGTAAATGCATCAATTAATTGCAGTAATTGATTTTTCATTGCCATCCAGCCGTCCCTTATTGCCTTAAAGGGGTCATCCAAAAATCTAGGGGATGGGGACAAAAAAGAGATGGCAGGAGGTATGACTGGCGTACACCTCCGCTATCTACATATCGACTCTCAGCTCCTTTGTTCTGAATAGAGCTGCGGGTCGGACCCCCACAATAGAGGAGTTTAGACCCCCCCCACAATCTCTTATTTGTCCCCAATCCTGTTTATAAGGGACAGGTTATTTTATCTTGGAATACCCCTTTAACGCAAAGAATTCCAACATGTGTGAGCATACCCTTGCACCGGCTGATAATCGGTCTGTAAAACGGCCTATGAGGTCTGGCCTTTCATCCAGGTGCAACAAAGAAAAGAAATTGCTCTACCATAATCCTGCTGCCTAAGGGCCAGTTCACACTGAGGAATCAGCACTGAAAAATCCTCCTGAAAATAAAGTGCCGAGGCAAATTCCATTGAGTTCAATGGAATTTGCGCTCTGCAATTCACACAGCGTAATTTCCCAGCTGAATTTTCCGAGGCGGATACGCTTTCTGCCACAGAAGAATTGACATGTGAATTCTTCTGGCGGAATCCCATTGAAATGAATTGAGCAGGGAGTTTCTGCTCTGAAATTTTTCAACGTGGAATAAGCGCTGAATTTCTGCTGTAATTCACAGCAAAATTGGAAAAATGAATTAATTGATCAAATGAAAAATGAACTTGTGTGATTTCGGTCGGAATACTTCCCTCACTGATTCCTCAGTGTGAACTGGCCCCTATGGTGCCTTTGCACAGAGAGATTTATCTGACAGATTTTTGAAGCCAAAGCCAGGAACAGACTATAAACAGGGTGCAGGTCATAAAGGAAAGATTGAGATTTCTCCTTTTTTCAAATCCATTCCTGGCTTTGGCTTCAAAAATCTGTTAGATAAATCTGTCCGTGTAAGCGCACCATTAGAGTGTGTTCACACTGAAGAAAAGAGGTGGAAATTCTGAGTGGAACCCCGCTGCAGACTCCGCCTGCCTCAGTGTCTCATTGCTAAGTATAGAGCGCCTTTCCTGCCCAAAGCATTGACACCCAGGGACTCACCGGGCACCAATATAGATCCAAAGCCCGGGTCTGTTACACCAAACTAAAAACTTAAAATTCCGAATGTATTTCCTATCCACGGGTAAAATAAAGTCTGTATACAATCACATGCGATGCAACGTGTTTCGACGTAACATCTCTACCGCGCATTGCATCGCATGTGATCATATACGGACTTTATTTTACCCGAGCATGTGAAATAAAGATGGAATTTTACGTTTTTAGTGTGCTGTACCAGCCCCCGGCTTTGGCTCCTTCTTGCCTCGTGCAGTTTGGTGAACACCAGCTATGTCTTCTTATGCTTTTATTATTTCTGAGCACTCCTCCTTACTCCACTCTGCAGCATAGGGCGTAGGCGCAGTTCACACTGTGTTTTTGTTGAGGTTTAACCTATACGTTTTATACGCTTAAAAAAAATATATATGTATATACGTTATAGATTGTGGCTTTGTGACACTTTACACACCTGTGTGAAGTAAACGTAGTTTTATACGTAGTTTTATATTATAAAGTGTAAGACGGTTACCTGGTTGGATATTGGAGATGTGCGTTTTAGCAGCTCGTTCACGGAGCACTGCGTTCACACTCCATTACCCTAGCGATCCATGCTGCAAAAACCGGTCCGCATTACAACATGTCCGTTCTTTTTTCAGCACTTATCGCGGCTCGTATACACGTACGGAAGTGTGAACGGGGCCATTTAATTACCATTGGTTTTATGTTTTGTCTGCAATTGCGTGCCCGCAATCGCGGACAGAACAACGGATGTATGAATTAGGCCTAACCATAGTCCAGAATTAACATACTCCAGTGCTGCCCTCCAGCTGACAAAGACAGAGGAGGGAAAGAGATATGTCCGAATGGGGGATAAAGGGATTGTCCACGTTTGCCCCAGAATTCGGTTATCTGACTTGTATGTCTGATAATTGTCCTGTAGTTACTGCCAGACATCTTTAATGCAATCCTGATCATTGTCTAGTATTTGCCAATGAAAATCATCCCCACACAGTGTCCCCATACTATAATGCGGGAATGGTGTTCTTGGGGAGATTGTTAGGGCTTGCTCCACATAGTCTATTCCATGAGGACTTGAAAAAGAAAAAAAAATGGTGTCTTTGTTGGATCTCTGACTAGTGGCTCCTTTCCCTTTCCCTTTCCTTTCCTTCCCTTGGTCTTCGTGTTGTTTGCTTATTCGTGTTACAGACTCGGGGTCCTAATGCAGGATAATTTCTTTATTAAAGCAAATCTATCACACCCTGGTCACCTACTGAGCTGGTGGCACTGCTACATAGATGTCCATAAAAGAATTCAAAACTTACATTTATTGTTTTTTTTTTTTAATTTTTATTTAAAAAAAAGCCTTTATTTGGGCTGTGAATAGTGTCAAGGAGCAGGAAAACGCCTGATCCTCGGCTGATCACATCTTTTGAGGCTGCTTTAAAATGTATCGCTATCAGCTGCACACCTCCCTGTGTATGCCAATAGCAAAGAGAAACTAACAGCACAGATATGAAAATATCCATGATGTCAGTTTCCAGGTCACACAGCAGAGCATACTTACCTAGCGGGCTGCTGTGTGATCTGGCATCTTTGCTGCTGCATTACCATTGGCCAAAGTAGACAAGAAATGGTGAAAAAAGAATCTTATGTACAGTTGTGGATGCAATAGTGAAGAACTTGAGCCATTGTTATGACGCACAAAGCTTCATAGGTCACTATGACTAGCACGGCCTAACCATAAAAGTGACATTGAAACTGATAGACATAAGGAAAGGAGACTAGCTATGTCTTGTGTATAGTGCACAGTTGAGTTTTTTCGTGCTTTTCTTGGAATATACTTTTCAGTGTTTATGTCTGTTGGAATGACGACTGCTAAAACTATGTGAACTTCCATATAATGTCCGAGATTTATCAGCCTGTCTGAGACCAAAATCAGATGCCATTTTGTCTCCATAAAATAGCAACTAGAGTTGAGTGAACGTCAAGCACTCTCGGGGTCGTCCAAGCCTAGGGAGTCTGGGAAAACATGGATACAGTCATAGGCTCTATCCATGTTTTCCAGGACTCCATAGAGCTACATCCAACTTCACCCGGTGATCAAATGCCGCATGCGCAGGTTCGAATAAACCCGAGTGTGCTTGACATTCACTCATCTGTAATAGCAACCAGTCACAATCCATTCTGAGAACCACAAGCCGAGCTGCAATTGATTTGTTATCTGTCAGAGATGCGTAAACCTGGCCCGACGCGTGAAATAATGGCTTTTCTGTTGCTCTTTCAGCTGCTGAGCGCCAGAGAGACGCTGAGACTTGTGGTGGTGGATTCGGCCTGTGCTGTGATATACCCTCTACTGGGCGGCAGACAGACGGAAGGTGCCTCCACATCATCTATAGGCCTAGTGCCAATGTGTGACAGAAATCTCTTACCAAGACCATATTCCTCTTTTATGTAGGAATGGCGGTAATGATGTATCTGGCGAGGGAACTCCAAACTCTGGCTCATGACTTCAGCCTAGCTGTGCTGGTAAGTATAGGCAAACATCTCAAGAGCTGTGAAAGTCCTGGCCACAAAGATGGGATCCAGATGGGGGGGGGCTCAGTGTGACAGGTACTTGTGATTGGTCTCTCCAGGTAACGAACTACATCACCAAGGATGGATTAGAGGGTTTTCGGCCGGCGTTGGGACGCTCGTGGAGCTTTGTGCCCCGAACCCGCATTCAGATCTACAGAGATGAGGGAAATAGGCAGAGGGGAAATCGCTTAGTGTCATTGGTCAAATCTTCTCGACAGGTGGGAAAGTGAAATGCTGATATTTGTGTCCTCTGTGAATAACTAGTTATCATATATGTATTGGAAGTAGAACCCAACATAGAGTGCAGGCCGAGGATAGGGGAACATGTATGTCCCAAACACCGCAGTACATGGCCGTCCCCCGTTACATGGTGATAACTACTTTTTTATCATTATACCTTTTTCAGCTATTCTTCCCTGTCTGCCTGTACTGTTAGATGTGGGCGTGTAATGTGTTGCTGTTAGATCCCCCCTTTATTCTTTGCCACTCCCACCCTCCTCTTAAATCGATTGCCCTACTCCATCCAACCCCCCCCCCCCCCCCCGACTGGTCATCCTTTCCCCAACATTAGCCTCCCTGCCCCCTTCCCTTTTTCACACAGCTTTTCTTCTCCTCCCCCTCCATAGTACCTGTAGGACCTGTGGTGACTTTCTAGTCACATGACTAAGGTCCTGCAGAGTCTGCAATAATATTCAGCACAGAAATGTCAGTTTTGAAGCCCTGGGCACCGGGTAGCCCCCCACAACATATTATAATCTGCCACTGCCCCCCATAGTTTATAAGGACTGTGCCTGGTATTGTTGTATCATTGAACACAGTCCTGTAAGAGTTGATAAGTGGGAGTCCTGGAAAACCCTTAACATTATTTATTAATTCATTTTATTAATATATAACTTTTTCGGGCAAAGAATATTAAAGAGCAGTATGCACATTAAAACACACAACCAAAATTTTACGACAATGCCGTACTGTTTTTAAGCTTTCCTTCTTGACTCTTTTTTTTGTTCAGTGAAATATCTAATTTTTATATAGTTAGATGAACACAATAGAACCAGGTAGCCCCCGACCTCCTTTATGCAGCGCCACTCTTGTGATCCTTCTCGACACTTTTGAAAAAAATTGATTCCGTAAAATATGTAGATTAGCACTAGAGCGCCGCCCCCCCCCCATCCCCATGTGCACTGTCAAACCTACCCAACACCATCAATACTAACGCCTACCTATGCATCTTCAACAAGGCTGGTTTTCCGGCATACTAGAATATACATCAGTAGGTGTGACTACAGGAGGCGGCAGGCTGAACAATGCAGGGGGCTGAGGAACGCCCCCAGTGCACCAGGGCATATAATTTACATATTGTTACTGGATCATCTAATTTCTCAAATGGTGGGAGTCCCACAAGAGGAGGTAGGGGGCCACCGGCTCGTGTGCACAAACCTGCGGATACACAATACAGAAGCAGGGGATGTTACTTCATTGTATGTCTGTCTGTAATCTCACACCAGTATTTTGCTTTCCAGTCCACTAATCTACAGGTAGAAGTGGAGATAGGACTCAGTGGAATATTAGAGGAGACCAGCGCGGGCCCTCGTGGATCGTGATTTCATCCGGAACTTTACTTCTGCCGCTGCAAGTTATTTCTATTTAAGACACTTAGACATAAACTATTTTTCTTTTTTTTTTTTTTTCTCTTCTTTTTTTTTTTTTTAGTTATTTAACTTCTATTTTGTTAATTCGGCAGTCCTCTCCGTTGTTTCCACTCAGTAAAGCCTGGCCCAGTTCATATGTGCCCAAACTCTATGCGTCAATAGAATGTCTCTTTAATAATGTTCAATGTTGCAGTGTCTCTCTGCACCTTGCACAAGCTATTCCAGTACACCATATACTTTTACTCAGTAATTATCTTTGTGCAGTTACTTCATACACCCCTCTGTTAGCAGTTCCACAATGGTTTAAAGAAGTCAATTCTGCTCCACTGGTTATACCAAGTGAGACCCTTCTACTAGACCCCCACTGCTTTACACACAGTATAGGTCAAAGAAAACAAAAAGGGCTGATCTCACCATCTGCTGTCTTCTGTGGCCACGAATTCACACCACTCTGGTCTCTTATGGCTAGGCGAACCCCTTTTCCTCTGACCAGCAATCCAGCTGTAGGGGATAGCCCCTTTAATCGGACCAGTGTGGCTATGGCAGGCCCGCACAGGCTCCCGTAGCCTTGTATTTCCTTGCACGGGGTCTGCCTCTCACCCAGACTCCCGTGCCTCCTGCAACTCGGCTTCCGCTTCTGCCCGGCCGGCTCGGCTCTCACCCGAGCGGCTGCTCCGGCTCTCAGCGTTCAGCTCCACTCGGCTCTGACGTCACCAGCGGGGTACTGCTTCCGGATCAGCTCCCGGCTTGCAGTAAGGGCTCCCGTCTCTCACTCGAGCTTCCCTCCTGCATCCGTCCAAGCAACTTGGCCTCTCCACAGCACCTCCCGGACTGAATCCATATACAGCAGGGCAGACTAGCAACCAAAGGGGACCCAGCGGACAGCCTCAGCATACATTACTCCCGCGTGCTAGGTAGGCAGGAGAGCTTCACCTCAGCTCCTCCTCTTCCTCATCCCCTCAGCAGCCCCACTACACCCAGACATAAACTATTTTTCTAAGGACAAATGATGTGGAAGTGTGTTGTTTTATGGGGCTTTTTTTTTTATTTTTGTCTGTTTTGTGAAGAACAATGGTGATTCACGCTCAAATTACATAATACATAATGAAATGCTGGTCCGTGGGGCTCAGGCTTTTACAAGATGGCGATCCTCTGCGTCCTGACCAGCTCTGCGGTGTTCTGATGATGCATGGATGGATCTTCATTACAGACCAGTAAAACTTCAGCGTACTAACAAATAAAAAACCTTTACAGCTTATGGCTGGGTTCACACTACGTACATTTCAGGCAGTATTTGGTCCTCATGTCAGGTCCTCATAGCAACCAAAACCAGGAGTGGATTGAAAACACAGAAAGGATCTGTTCACACAATGTTAAAATTGAGTGGATGGCTGCCATATAACAGTAAATAACGGCCATTATTTCAATATAACAGCCGTTGTTTTAAAATAACAGCAAATATTTGCCATTAAATGACGACCATCCACTCAATTTCAACATTATGTGAACAGATCCTTTCTGTGTTTTCAATCCACTCCTGGTTTTGGTTGCTATGAGGACCTGATATGAGGACCAAATACTGCCTGAAATATACTGTGTGTGAACCCAGCCTATGTCTATGAGCCAGAATAAAGAGAAGAGATGAGCCCAACTGGATCAGGTATGAGCGTTACCGGTGGCTGAAGAAGTCAGATGCAGCCATAGGAAGTCCTGGAAAACCTAGATACGGCCTATGGCCTAGGGCTATATCTATGTTTACCAGGTCTCTGCATCCGACCTCTTCAGCCACCGGTAATCCAATGCAGAATCATTGGTGCTCATCTCTACTCTTCGTTCTGGCCATAGACTTGTGTTGTAAAGAAAGATTTAAGGTTTTTATTTTGTTAGTAACTGGAGAGCCACCTCATGCAGTGTATACAGGTCAAATACATACTGGGAATGTACGCTGGGTAATTGCCCACATGTGTCTGTATGTGTGATAGGGAAATGACACTCAGAGGGCCTTGTACCTGGCCTGATGGGAGGCAGCAAGCACCCACTGATCATTGGCAGGGCCCTTACAACGCTCAGTAAATCGTGCTGGATAGTGTGTATGACTATTTACATGCATTGTTATTGGCCACACATCCCCCCATTTAGACAGGTAGATTTGTAAAACATCCATAGCAACCAATCACAGTTCAGCTTTTATTTCGCCAGAACTGAAAACATACATAAACGTAAAGGGCGACAAATGTGGTGTTTTAGTGAAGAAACTTATAACCATGTACTGTTTTTTCTGTTCCATGGCCCTGATCACTTCCTGGTTTCCTCTCTGACCTGTGACCCTGCGGGTGCCAGGCAACAGTGCAGACACTTTCCCACAATCCTCCTTGCTGCATGTGAAGTAAAAACCACTAAGGCTATGTTTACACTTCGTAAAAGTACGTCCATTGTTGCAATCGGCAACAACGGCCGTACTTTGTACGCCAAGACACGCTGCATGTTCTTTTATGGGCGCCGCAAAGAACTGACATGTCAGTTTTCTCCATCTGATCCTAGCAAAAGAAGGAACCACGTGGAATTACACTAAACGATTAGTGACCAAATGTGGAATTACAGCAAACGATTAAAGATAATTTTACGGCTCTATTACACGGGACGATTATTTAGTGAAAAATCGTTATATCTTTCAAATTTGAACGATAATTGTTCTGTGTAATTGCAGCAAATGATCGAAAAATCATTCGTGTCTCATTGATTGTTGATTTAGATCTGAACCTAAAATTATCGTTAATCGTTCTCTAATCGTTCAGTTCAATTGCAAATCGTTCATTCTTTTGCAGGGATCAGTAAATGATTGTTGTAATGATCGTAACTAATAATCGTTCTATCCCGTTTGCGATCGTTTATCGTTAGGCGTTAATCTTTAACAATCACTTCGTATAACAGGACCAGATTTAAAGGAACGATCAACAACACTCGAAAGGTTTTTCAGTCATTTGCTGCAATTGTTTACATTCGAAAGATATAACGATTTTTTGCACGACAATTGTCCCGTGTAATCGGGCCCTTCGTTTGACTGCACATTTGCTGCTGCATTAACACTGAACTTACAGCAAATCTGTTAAAATAAGAAATGATATAGACCTTGTCCGCTGTAAAGACTACTCAAAAGAAGGTGTCAGTCATAAGGGAGAAATGTCCTAATTCTCCAGACAATTATGGATGGATGGGATTGTCTTTGCAGAAGCCGTATACCAGGAGCAGCCACAATACAGTATATGTCTCTGGTGGTTGCATCACTGGGGAAGGGGCTTATAAGCAGAGCAGCGGATATCATGCACACAGGGGCGTAACTAGAAATGGCTGGGCCCCATAGCAAACTTTTGATTGGGGCCCCCACCCCCTCAATCGACCACTACGCCATCAACACACTCAGCTCTACACAGGTTCTGTACACCATATAAATTACAGTACAGTTATATTAAGTGACTCACAGGGGACGTCTTCTCTGATCGGAGTTGTTTCCTTCATTCCTTCCTGGGCCATTAGAACTTCTCCGAGCCACGAATCCACAGAATCTGCCAGAGAAACATATTAGGCTCCTCACTATGGCACCATCCTCATCTCTATACAAACTGCACATCTGTATTGGCCCCTTTACCCCCTTGTTTAGTGGATAGCCCTGACACTATGTGATCCCCTTATAGTATATGCCCCTCTGTGTATTCCCCCTTACCGATGCCACCCTTGTTGGCCCCTTATAAATTACCCCCCGTGTTGTCCATCCCCCTTAAAGATGGTCCCCCATGTTGTCCCCCTATAGATGCCCTCTCATTTGGTCCCCTTATAAATGCCCCCTCATGGTGTCCCCCTATAGATGGCCCCCTGTATTATCCCCCTATGTATACCTCCCTGTATAATCCACCATAGATTGCCCCCTGTATATCCCCCATAGATGGCCCCCCCTGTATATCCACCATAGATGGCCCCCTGTATATCCCCCATAGATGGCCCCCCCTGTATATCCCCCATAGATGGCCCCCCCCTGTATATCCCCCATAGATGGCCCCCCCCTGTATATCCCCCATAGATGCCCCCCCCTGTATATCCCCCATAGATGGCCCCCCTGTATATCCCCCATAGATGGCCCCCTGTATATCCCCCATAGATGGCCCCCCTGTATATCCCCCAAAGATGGCCCCCCTGTATATTCCCCCATAGATGGCCCCCCTGTACATTCCCCCATAGATGGCCCCCCTTTATAACCCCTATAGATGCCCCCCCCTGTATATCCCCCATAGATGCCCCCCCTGTATATCCCCCATAGATGGCCCCACCCTGTATTATCCCCCTTTGCAAAGCAGATAGAAAATAAAAAAAAACTCACCTAACTCCCCAGTCGGCTGTCTTCTCCTCTTCTCCTGGGGGGGGGGGGCGTCCTAGGGATTCCCAGGCAGCACAGGTGTCGGGCTCAGAGTGGCTCAGTGTCCCCCGGGGCAAGTACTTCCGGCGCAGGGTGCATCTCTAACAAGTGCTCCTGTGCCGAAAGTACAGGCTGGGGGCGGACGCTGAGCTCACCGGTACCTGTGCTGCCGGGACAGCAATACGGTGGCAAGGGGGGGCAGCATCCCCGGAAGCACCGGTACCAGTGAGCTCAGAGTCCGCCCCTAGCCTGTA
The DNA here is from genome assembly GCF_027789765.1 of Dendropsophus ebraccatus. Taxonomy (NCBI): domain Eukaryota; kingdom Metazoa; phylum Chordata; class Amphibia; order Anura; family Hylidae; genus Dendropsophus; species Dendropsophus ebraccatus. The sequence continues at coordinate 159,406,732 of NC_091458.1, forward strand.
CACAGGAACGCTTGTTAGTGCTTGAAGTCCCTGCGCCAGAAGTACTTACCCTGGCCCCCGGCGGACGCCAAGCCACTCCGAGCCTGTCACCTGTGCTGCCTGGGAATCCCCGGGACACCCCTGGACCCAGGGGCGTAGCTAATGTCTCCTGGGCCCTGCTGCGAGAGGCCAACTTGGGCCCCCCCCCCCTCCTTTCACGACCAAGTGATGCTATTGGTGTGTGTGTGTGTGTATATATATATATATATATATATATATATATATATACACCAAGACCGATATTACCAATAACACCAGCATATTGGAAGAGAAAGTATTATCACCGTACATATTACTGCCATACTGTTACCGACCAAATCCTGTATACTGAGACCAATATTACCAGTAATACCAGTATATAGGAAGGAAACATTACTGCCACACCACAACCACTACCATTACCACCATATTGTTACTGACCAAATCCAGTACACTAAATCACCTCATCCAGTCATATAGAGGTGGCCCCAGCTCTACACAGGCACTATACAACATATACATTACTGTGCAGTTATATCAGGTGACTCACAGGGGGACGTCTTCTCTGATCGGAGTTCTTCCCTTTTCATCTTCTTCTCCATCTGCCCTGTGCCGTTATGAGAACTTCTCCGAGCCACGAATCCACAGAATCTGCCAGACAGACATATTAGTCTCCTCACTCTTGCACCATCCTCATCTCTATACACACTGCACATCTGTACTGGCCCCTTTACACCCTCATTTAGTGACCCATTCATGTGACCCCCTAATAATATATGCCCCCCTCTGTGTATTCCCTCTCCCCCTATGTTGCCCCCCCCAAATAGATGGCCCCTCTCCCCCCATGTTGCCCTCCTTGTAGATGACCCCCTCTCCCCCCACCCTCCTATATAGATGGCCTCCTCTACCCCCTCCCTTATAGATGGCCTCCTCTCCCCCCTCCTTATAGATGGCCTCCTCTCCCCCCACCCTCCCTTATAGATGGCCTCCTCTCCCCCCTCCTTATAGATGGCCTCCTCTACCCCCTCCCTTATAGATGGCCCCCTCTCCCCCCACCCTCCCTTATAGATGCCCCCCTCCTTCCCCCCCCCACCCTCATAGATGCCCCCCTCCTTCCCCCCCCCCACCCTCATAGATGCCCCCCTCTTTCCCCCACCCTCATAGATGCCCCCTCTTCCCACCCTCATAGATGCCCCCCTCCTCCCCCCCCCCTCATAGATGCCCCCCTCTTTCCCCCACCCTCATAGATGCCCCCTCTTGCCCCCCACCCTCATAGATGCCCCCCTCCTTCCCCCCACCCTCATAGATGCCCCCCTCTTTCGTAGATGCCCCCCTCCTTCCCCCCACCCTGCAGGCTGATAAAAAACAAAACTTAACTCACCTGACAACGCTCTCCCACGTCGATCCTCACTCCTCCTGGTCTGTCCTCGGCTGCTGGGGGTGTCAAGTCTTATCCCCGGCAGCGCGCGCATCCCAGAGCTCCCTGCGCGCCGGAACCGGAAGTCAGGGCCCAAGGCGCGCAGGGAGCTATGGGATGCGCGCGCTGCCGGGATCCCGACACCCCCGGCAGCCGCGCAGCAGCCGGGGGAAGACAGAGCCGGACTCTTGTGACCGCAAGCAAAACAATGCTTGCGGTCACAAGAGTGATTGATCGGGAGGGCCCCGCGGGCCCCCCTTCGTGGCCACTGCCTGGACCCCAAACAGCTGTAGCACCCGGGAGGCCTGCTCGGCCGCCGGGTGCTATAGGCTATGTGAGCTCCGGGGCCCCGTAGCGGCCGCTACGGCGGTAGTTCCGCCACTGCCTGCACAGTTATAAATGTCTCTGTACTTATACTGCCATCTGTGGCCAAAGAATAGGTTGCAGGTGTTTATATGTGGTATGCGAATCCATGTAATTTAAAAAGGTGGGGTAAGTTTTTATCCCTGTGTGCGAGATAAGCTACCTACAGCTGCCTTCAGGAGACTGGACCTGGATACAGTAAGTATAGCTGTTATATAGCAGCGTTTAGGAAACTGGACCTGGATACAGTAAGTATAGCTGTTATATAGCTGCCATCAGGAGACTGGACCTGGATACAGTAAGTATAGCTGTCATATAGCTGCCTTCAGGAGACTGGACCTGGATACAGTAAGAATAGCTGTTATATAGCTGCCTTCAGGAGACTGGACCTGGATACAGTAAGTATAGCTGTTATATAGCAGCCTTCAGGAGACTGGACCTGGATACAATAAGTACAGCTGGTATATAGCTGCCTTCAGGAGACTGGACCTGGATACAGTAAGTATAGCTGTTATATAGCAGCCTTTAGAAGACTGGACCTGGATACAGTAAGTATAGCTGTTATATAGCTGCCTTCAGGAGACTGGACCTGGATACTGTAAGTACAGCTGGTATATAGCAGCCTTCAGGAGACTGGACCTGGATACAGTAAGTATAGCTGTTATATAGCTGCCTTCAGGAGACTGGACCTGGATACAGTAAGTATAGCTGCTATATAGCAGGAGACTGGACCTGGATACAGTAAGTATAACTGTTATATAGCTGCCTTCAGGAGACTGGACCTGGATACAGTAAGTATAGCTGTTATAAAGCATGATAAAAAAAAAAATAGTAAATTGCAATGTTGCTTTATATCACATCTACTGTTGATTTAGATTTTCAAAGTTATAACGACCTGATACACTTTCCTCGAGATCGACGATAATTGGCAGCAGGCCCGGACTGATAATCTGGCAGGCCGGGCAAATGCCCGCTGGGCTGCACAGATTATCAGTCGAAGGGCTGCCTACCAGCCCCCCTACAAGCATATCACCGGCCCCAATACAACCACCAGCCCCAACCTGTAAGCCGCTATCGGCACCTGCCTTTGAAGATGCAGACCGGCCCCGGAGGTTTACAGCTCCAGCTCCTCGGCGCCTGCACCTCTCTCCCCTCATGTTCAGTGGCGGGCAGTAACGGATGAAGTCACACGCCGCCGCCGAGAAGGAGAGGAGAGATGTGCAGGCGCCGCGGGGCTGGAGCTGTAAACCTCCGGAGCCGGTCTGCATCGGGCTGCCGATCACAGAACGTGTAAGCAGCTATCGGCACCGGTGAGGCTGAGGGACCGAGAACCTGCTGGCTTCGCAAGAGGTGAGTATTCTTTTGTTTTTTTTGTTTTTTTCCGCATAAATGCACCTTTACAGTGGGAGCCTCACTTGGGGGGGGGGGGGGGGGCGCTACAACATGGGGTTACAGAGGGGGTTCTGTACTAGGTGGGTACTGTACAGGGGGAAAATGTTATGTGAGCTCTACAAAGGGGTTACACAGTGAGTGTGGGGGCAATAATATGTTGGGGCTATACTATGTGGGAATTGGCTACACAGGGACCTATACTTTGTGGGGGCTACAAAGGGGGGATATACTATGGGGGCTACACAGGGACCTATACTATGTGGGGGGTACACAGGGGGAATATACTATACTATGTGGGGGCTACAAAGGGGCAACATACTATGGGTGCTACACAGGGACCTATACTATGTGGGGGCTACAAAGGGGCGACATATTATGGGGGCTACACAGGGACCTATGCTATGTGGGGGCTACACAGGGGGGATTGCTATACTATGTGGGGGCTGGCTATACAGGGTCCTATACTATGTGGGGGCTACACAGGGGGGATTGCTATCATATGTGGGGGCTGGCTACACAGGGACCTATACTATGTGGGCGATATACTATAGGGGCTATACAGGGGGGAGGGCTACACAGGGACCTATACTATGTGGGGGCTACACAGGGAGTATATACTATGGGGGCTACACAGGGGGGAGGGCTGTACTATGTGGGACTGCACAGGGCATCTATATTGTGTGGGGGCTGCATGGGGGGCTATATTATTTAGGGGCTGCACATGAGGACCTATATAGGTTCTGCTGCTCAATGGGACATACTGTATATAGTATATGGAGACTGCTGCACAGGGGAGCCTACTATATGGGAGCATTGAAGAGTCGCCTATACAATAACACAGCACCGAGAAGGTCTAATACTATATAGGCACACAGAGCTGCCTGACTACTAGCTGCACTGTTAGGCTATGTTCACACTGCGTATGTTTCCGGCCGTAGTGCGAACCGCGAATATACGCACGTAGTTTTGAGGTTGATGCGTTCGCTTGAAAGTATACGATATACGCCCGCACAGTGCACACTACGTATGAGCTTACGGCCAGATCGTATGCGGCACCGTGAAAAATGAACAAGACCATTGTTTGAGGACGGAAATGTTCCAACTCACGGCCGTGGATTTCCATGCGGTCCCGTACGGAGTACTTATTTCAGCCAAATTGAACTTGATTTTTCGATCCAAAAGGTTCTGTGAGTTTTATTGGGCTGGGCGAAGATTTCCAAGTAAATGACCTGTTTCAGATCACTACGAAACAAGCTAGGGAAGCATAACTGTACTACGGGCGTATGTTCGCGTTCGTAGGCATCCGGCCACATGTCGATTTTTTCCCACGCCCGTAGTTTCAGCCGCACATGTACGGCGGCGTACGAAATGCGTCCGGACTCATAGGCAGTGTGAACATAGCCTTACTGTGTAAAGCAATGGGGAGTATAATGTTATGGTGAGCTATAGGGTTAGGATGATGCTGGAGCGTGGAGCCTAAAGTGTTTGTCTCGCAGATTCTGGGGAGAAGAGTCATGGCTGGAGAAATGTTCATGATGGGCTGAGCCAGATGGAAAGAGAAGAGAAAAACAGACATCTTTGACTACCAAAAACGTCACTTATGATTCATGTAGGAAGACGCCTCCTGTAAGTCACTGGAAGTAACTGCACTATAATCACTTTTAGGGTGCGTTCACACGTACAGAATCTGCATCAAATCTGCTGCAGATCCTGTATGTCTGAACACACTCTTAATCATAGATCCTTTGTAAAGCTGGATCTCTACCTCTATTGGTCACTGCTAGAGATGAGTGACAGTATAGTGGTATTAGTCATGTTGTTGTGATGATGGTAGTGGTCACAGTGTTGAGGTATTATCTGTTACTTGTATACTGTAATAATGGTAATATCAGTCTCTTTATAAAAGATTGGTCAGTAACAGTATGGCGGTAATATGTATAATGATAATATTTGCTCCCTGTATACTGGTGTTAGTTGGTAACTATGGCAGCTATATAGAGGTATACAGTATTATCATGCATAGAAAATTGTCTTACCAGTGCTAACATGATACAGGATATGTGTAATATTATTTTACATATCCTAAAAATTTCCCTAGTACCCTACTTATATATATTATCGCTGCTGTAGCCTGTTGTTGCATAAAAGATAGAAACAAAGAAAAGGGAGCAGCACTGCTTGTGTCGTATGTTTGGTGCCTGCAGATCTAGGTCTTGACTGGAGACGGATACTGATATATAGCAGAGGGGGAACACACAGGGGTCTATATACTACTGGTGGGGCACACAGGGGGTCTATATACTACTGGGGGAACACACAGGGGGTCTATATACTGCTGAGGCAGCACACAGGGGGTCTATATATAACTGGGGGCACACAGGGGGTCTATATACTACTGGGGCAGCACACAGGGGGTCTGTATACTACTGGAGGAGCACACAGAGGTCTATATACTACTGGCGGGGCACACAGGGGGTCTATATACTACTGGGGGAACACACAGAGGGTCTATATATAACAGGGAGCACACAGGGGGGTCTATATATAACTGGGGGAGCACACAGGGGGTCTATATACTACTGGGGGAGCACACAGTGGTCTATATACTACTGGGGGAGCACACAGGGATCTATATACTACTGGAGGAGCACACAGGGGAGCTATATAAAAGTGGGGGAGCACACAGGGGGTCTTTATACTAGTGGGGGAGCAAACAGGGGGTATATGCAACTGGGGCAGCACACTGTGTATATATGACTGGGGGCAGCACACGGGGTTTATATACAACTGGGACAGCACACAGAGGGTCTATATACTTTTGGGGGAGCACACGGGGGACTATATATAACTAGGGGAACACACAGGCGTCTATACACTACTGGGGGAAGCACACAAAGGGTATACACTACTGGGGGAAGCACACAAGGGGTATATACTACTGAGGGGAAGCACACAAGGGGTATATACTACTGGGGGCAGCACACAGTGGTCTATTGTTGTGGAGTGCGTGTCAAGGGGGGGGGCCCCAGACATAACTTCGCTTGGGGCCCCAGAAATGCCAAGACCGCCCCTGGATAGATAGATAGATAGATAGATAGATAGATAGATAGATAGACTTGGCGCCATTCCCGTCAATAGAACTGATTTTCAGTCCCAGTCCGGCCCTGATTGGCAGTATTGATTTTACAACCAGTTATACCTGTCGGCTGTAATTCTACAGAGGCAATAAGTCTCGTTCTGCTCTAATAGAAGTAAAAAGCTGCGTTGCTATTTTTGGACACCACTTTGTCTGGACAGGACAAGGTTAATTTTAAAAACCAGCAAAACCCCTCAGAATGTGGTGGAGCGGGGGAGCAGGAACAGGAATGTGTCAGCTCAGGAGCCAGGAGTGGTGAGCTTATCCTCCAGGAGCGGTTGCAGTATCATCCTCAGCCATACACTTTGCGCTCACTAATAATTTGATATAAGAGTGATTTGGATTACAAGCAGGTTCCTGGAACAAATTCTGTTAGTAGTCCGAGGCACCACTGTATTTGCAGGTGGGATGTCTTAATTGTAATAGATTTTCAATATTTGTTTTTTTTTTAAACGGAGATGCTGGATCTGATCTTGTGCTTTGGAATGATACAATATAGACAATGTTTATTGTGGGTTTTTTTTTACCATCCTCCGGTTAGATAGGCCGGTCCCCTGACATAGCCCCCAGCCAAATTGTAACCTGACTGAAAAAAAAAGATTGGTGACAGAAACTTGTTGAACCTGCCCACCCCTCACCCCAAAGCATTCACAGCTACAGTATGTTCTATGTCTATTCTCCCTCTCCGGCCATTCTAACAATGGCGCTGTACTAGGGCAGACATATCCCGAGGAAGACTCTCTCATTCAGGCGACATGTCGGGTAGCTGCTGCCCCCACATCCCGCACAGGATCAAGGACATATTCCACGACTATGTGGGGGAGCTGCAGACTCTCCTCTGGTTTACAGGACCCCTGGTAAGTAATCCTGTAGATACTATGAGAGGACTCTTTATTATGGTTACTATACTGTAGTTATAAAATTATACAATGAATATTTGTCATATTTGTTTATCTTTAAAGGGGTACTCTGGCGCTGATCAAAGAAAAAAAAATCATAAAGATAGTTTTCCCTCTTACCATCCCTCCTGGGTCTGTCTCCATTTGAATTTCCCTCTGTTTGTCATTGTCACAAAATGGCTGCCACACAGCAGCAGTCTGGGGTCAACAGTCATTAGGTAGGAATGAGTTTACTTCACTTCCTGGTGGGGGGTTGAGGGGGGAAAGATAGGGAAGGGGGACAGATAGGTGATTGGAGCATATTACAGTTATATCATTTGTAATGTGTTTCAATTACTGGGAAAAAGCTTGTCGCTGGAGTGCCCCTTTAATGAAACAACTTCCAGAAACAGGAAGGTTGCAGCGTTTTCATGTTCGAGCCGGGTCCTGCAGGTTTCACATACTGCGAATGGTATGAAGATGCAATGAGACTAAGGCGAAGGTCACACACAGTAAAATAGAAGCCAAATCTGTCTGTAAAATAGTGGGGAAATATATAAGAAAAACCGTCATAACAATGCGTTACAATAAAGAATAAGGAAAAACATCTGTCTGTGCACACTATAAAAAATACTGCAACAATGTGTGCACAGATAGAAACACCCCCCCATCTGCTCATGTACATAGTGTATATACACACCCATCTGCTCATATACATACTGTATATACACACACCCATCTGCTCATGTACATAATGTATATACACCCATCTGCTCATGTACATAGTGTATATACACACCCCCATCTGCTTATGTACATACTGTATATACACACCCATCTGCTCATGTACATACTGTATATACACACCCATCTGCTCATGTACATACTGTATATACACACCCATCTGCTCATGTACATAGTGTATATACACCCCCATCTGCTCATGTACATAGTGTATATACACACCCATCTGCTCATGTACATACTGTATATACACACCCATCTGCTCATGTACATAGTGTATATACACACCCATCTGCTCATGTACATAGTGTATATACACCCCCCATCTGCTCATGTACATAGTGTATATACACCCCCGCATCTGCACATGTACATACTGTATATACACCCATCTGCTCATGTACATACTGTATATACACACACCCATCTGCTCATGTACATACTGTATATACACCCATCTGCTCATGTACATAGTGTATATACACACCCCCATCTGCTTATGTACATAGTGTATATACACACCCATCTGCTCATGTACATAGTGTATAGACACCCATCTGCTCATGTACATACTGTATATACACCCCCCATCTGCTCATGTACATACTGTATATACACACCCATCTGCTCATGTACATACTGTATATACACACCCATCTGCTCATGTACATAGTGTATATACACACCCATCTGCTCATGTACATACTGTATATACACACCCATCTGCTCATGTACATACTGTATATACACACCCATCTGCTCATGTACATAGTGTATATACACCCCCATCTGCTCATGTACATAGTGTATATACACACCCATCTGCGCATGTACATAGTGTATATACACCCCCGCATCTGCACATGTACATACTGTATATACACCCATCTGCTCATGTACATACTGTATATACACACACCCATCTGCTCATGTACATAGTGTATATACACCCATCTGCTCATGTACATAGTGTATATACACACCCATCTGCTCATGTACATACTGTATATACACACACACACATCCACTCATGTACATAGTGTATACACACCCATCTTCACATGTACATACTGTATATACACACCCAGGGCACACAGGTATTGTGGCACACCTGCTGTTATTTTAAAGGGCCGGTTACACCTGTGGTCAGTGACCTGCCGCGATGCTGCACGGTCCCTTGGGCTATTATCACGGTGGTCCGCAGTGAAGAAGTGACCCACCCGGGCTATTGGAACTGCCACCCACAGAAAGGGGAAATGTCCCAAGGAGTGTATATTTGCTGTGTTGGTGTGGGACGAAGGATCACAGAGTCTCTTTACCATAGATAAAAGCTTGTTTACTCTGAAGGTACTTAGGTGCAGCAGAACATACAACTTTGCATTGACAGAGTATAGTAGACTTGATAATACAGGATCCAGATCTGTGATCAGAGTGTAGCAAATAGTGCAGTCGTGTTGAGAGATACAAAGAATGAGAGGATCAGAGAGAAGGATGTCGTGAGAGTCCCAACCCAAGTAGTACTGTGCTCTGCCGGGATGTTGGAGGATGAGGTAGAAATAGAAGAATACTTGAAAGAGAACACTTGTGCCTGTACATCGACTCTTACCAGTGTCGGGGGACCTGTCCTAGAGGGTGACACAAGCCCCAGAACTTGTTACCTGGGATGAGCAGAATGCTGAGATTTCCCTGCTGACAACCGTGCTGCGAGATAGAGTTCCTAGGCTCTTAGCAACTTTCCTTTATCCACATCAGTTCCTAGCTTTATTTGGCTTTGTGGATATTGTCCTGCAGTGTGACTCCCCAGTCCACGGTGTGGGTTGAGATAGTCTCTGACTCGTTTAACACTGCATAGCGTTGTGTAGAGTTAGTTAAAGAGAAACTGTTAGCTGTGTCTTGTCTTGCTTCCTTACTGTACAGGAACCCGACTAAGACTGTGACTGGGGACCTGGCAGAGGGCCAGGGCCCAAAGGAACCGCTGTAGGGAGATTTCTAACTTGTGTCCTTCCCCTACAAAGTCCAATATCAAAAGACCACACACTTTCTCTACCCACATGATTTCCTATTTACAGCTACTGTAAGGTGCGCTGTGAATGGGTGAAGAGTGCATAAAGAAGTAAAGAAGAAAGTGATAGGATAGAAGAAGGAGACACTCTCATATGTTCACAGATCCATGTGGCACATAAGCAAACAACAACCCTTTCCATACTTCAGCTGCGCAGCAACCAAGCGCATATACCCACAATAGCAACATCTAGTGGCGAAACTTCCTCACTACTACATCACCACTTACAATAAGTACATGCTTTTGCAAAGGGTGTAACCAATAGCAACACCCATGGTGGGACACCACAGATACAGCCTAGTTTATTCTTGTGGACGCGGCCAAATTTTATTTTTGTGTTTGTTTTTCCCCCCCCCCCCCCCCTCGCCTTTTAAGAGCCATGATGCTTGTCGGTCAGTCTGATTTATAATGATAGCCATGTTTACAGTATTATTTTACAACTTTAAGGCTATGTTCCCAATATGTGAACAAGTTGTCATTTAACTGCAGAAAATGGCCGATCACAATCATTATTTGAGGCCATCATTATGAAAAGACGGCCGCCTTCTGCCATTAAATAATGCTCCTTTCCTGTTGTGGAGACTAAAACTACTGTTGTTTTTTTTTTGTTTTTTTTTTTATAAAAATGCTTAAAATTGTCCTTTTCTGGCCCCTAAGGGTTAATATTTTTGTGTGCGATGACCTATAGTTTTATACTGTACCACATTGGTGTAGATGGGATTTATTGGTTATTTTTATTCTTTTTTTTCCTAATAAATTATATAGTAAATTATATTGTAATCTAGTAAGCTTGGGGGTCAGAATCTAGTAAGCTTGGGGGTCAGAATCTAGTAAGCTTGGGTGGTCAGAATCTAGTAAGCTTGGGGGGGGGGGTCAGAATCTAGTAAGCTTGGGGGGGGGGGTCAGCATCTAGTAAGCTTGGGGGGGTCAGAATCTAGTAAGCTTGGGGGGGTCAGAATCTAGTAAGCTTGGGGGGGTCAGAATCTAGTAAGCTTGGGGGATCAGAATCTAGTAAGCTTGGGGGGGTCAGAATCTAGTAAGCTTTGGGGGTCAGAATCTAGTAAGCTTGGGGGGGTCAGAATCTAGTAAGCTTGGGGTGGGTCAGAATCAAGTAAGCTTGGGGGGGGGCAGAATCTAGTAGGGTTGGGGGGGCAGAATCTAGTAAGGTTGGGGGGGTCAGAATCTAGTAAGCTTGGGGGGTCAGAATCTAGTAGGCTTGGGGGTCAGAATCTAGTAAGCTTGAGGGGTCAGAATCTAGTAAGCTTGGGGTGGGTCAGAATCAAGTAAGCTTGGGGGGGGCAGAATCTAGTAGGGTTGGGGGGGCAGAATCTAGTAAGGTTGGGGGGGTCAGAATCTAGTAAGCTTGGGGGGTCAGAATCTAGTAGGCTTGGGGGTCAGAATCTAGTAAGCTTGGGGGGGTCAGAATCTAGTAAGCTTGGGGGGGGGTCAGAATCTAGTAAGCTTGGGGGGTCAGAATCTAGTAAGCTTGGGGGATCAGAATCTAGTAAGCTTGGGGGTCAGAATCTAGTAAGCTTGGGGGTCAGAATCTAGTAAGCTTGGGGGATCAGAATCTAGTAAGCTTGGGGGGGGGGAGGGTCAGAATCTAGTAGGGTTGGGGGGAAGAATCTAGTAAGGTTGGGGGGGGGGGGGGTCAGAATCTAATAAGCTTGTGGGTCAGAATCTAGTAAGCTGGGGGGGGGGGCTTGTTTCACTCATTACTAAACATCAGTCCCGGTCTTACAAGTACTTATAGAGGTTTTTCAGGAACAAAACTATTGACAGCCTGGGGTCCTGAAAACTGACACCCCCACCTACACTACACACCACACACAGCCCTATTACACATGCCGACAGTGAGCGTGTGGGGGCCACAGGGAGCTGCAGGAGGGGCTCTAAAGATCGTCTGGGGGGCCCATAGAAGGTAGCGGCGGTCGAAAGTCTTTCAACATTTTGAAAGACAATGATCAGCCGACATCGTACATGTTGGCTGATCATTGCCTTTTAGAACATAAAGCGATTATTGGCCGTAATGGCCGATAATTGTCCAAATACGGACGATAATCGCTTTGTGTAATAGGGCCCTTACTCGCCTCTATCTAATTCATTCCAAACTTCCTTAATAAGTCTAATATATTGAATGGTGTTTTTGATCGTTTGTTTTTTTTAACTCTTAGGCCCTCGCAATGATATTGGATGTTGTACCACTCACTGTAACCTCTGTATTTGTTGGACATGTTGGAAAAGCAGAACTGGACGCCATTATGCTCGCCATTACTGTGAGTATATATATATATGTTTATATCAATTTACACAAAGGGAGGGATGGAGGGAAGGGAGATATACAAGGAGGGGATGGAGGGAAGGGGGATATACAAGGAGAGGATGGAGGGAAGGGGGATATACAAGGAGAGGATGGAGGGAAGAGGGATATACAAGGAGAGGATGGAGGGAAGGGAGATATACAAGGAGGGGATGGAGGGAAGGGGGATATACAAGGAGAGGATGGAGGGAAGGGGGATATACAAGGAGAGGATGGAGGGAAGAGGGATATACAAGGAGAGGATGGAGGGAAGGGGGATATACAAGGAGAGAATGGAGGGAAGGGGGATATACAAGGAGAGGATGGAGGGAAGGGGGATATACATGGAGAGGATGGAGGGAAGGGGGACATACAAGGAGAGGATGGATGGAGGGAAGGGGGATATACATGGAGAGGATGGGGGGAAGGGGGATATACAAGGAGAGGATGGAGGGAAGGGGGATATACAAGGAGAGGATGGATGGAGCGAAGGGGGATATAAAAGGAGGGGATGGATGGAGGGAAGGGGGATATACATGGAGAGGATGGAGGGAAGGGGGATATACAAGGAGAGGATGGAGGGAAGGGGGATATACATGGAGAGGATGGAGGGAAGGGGGATATACATGGAGAGGATGGAGGGAAGGGGGATATACATGGAGAGGATGGAGGGAAGGGATATACAAGGAGAGGATGGAGGGAAGGGGGATATACAAGGAGAGGATGGAGGGAAGGGGGATATACAAGGAGAGGATGGAGGGAAGGGGGATATACATGGAGAGGATGGAGGGAAGGGGGATATACATGGAGAGGATGGAGGGAAGGGGGATATACAAGGAGAGGATGGAGGGAAGGGGGATATACAAGGAGAGGATGGAGGGAAGGGGGATATACAAGGAGAGGATGGAGGGAAGGGGGATATACAAGGAGAGGATGGAGGGAAGGGATATACAAGGAGAGGATGGAGGGAAGGGGTATACAAGGAGAGGATGGAGGGAAGGGGGATATACAAGGAGGGGATGGAGGGAAGGGGGATATACAAGGAGAGGATGGAGGGAAGGGGGATATACATGGAGAGGATGGAGGGAAGGGGGATATACAAGGAGAGGATGGAGGGAAGGGGGATATACATGGAGAGGATGGAGGGAAGGGGGATATACAAGGAGAGGATGGAGGGAAGGGATATACAAGGAGAGGATGGAGGGAAGGGGGATATACATGGAGAGGATGGAGGGAAGGGGGATATACAAGGAGAGGATGGAGGGAAGGGATATACAAGGAGAGGATGGAGGGAAGGGGGATATACATGGAGAGGATGGAGGGAAGGGAGATATACAAGGAGAGGATGGAGGGAAGGGGGATATACATGGAGAGGATGGAGGGAAGGGGGATATACAAGGAGAGGATGGAGGGAAGGGATATACAAGGAGAGGATGGAGGGAAGGGGGATATACATGGAGAGGATGGAGGGAAGGGAGATATACAAGGAGAGGATGGAGGGAAGGGGGATATACATGGAGAGGATGGGTGGAGGGAAGGGGGATATACAAGGAGGGGATGGATGGAGGGAAGGGGGATATACAAGGAGAGGATGGAGAGAAGGGGGATATACAAGGAGAGGATGGATGGAGAGAAGGGGGATATACAAGGAGAAGATGGATACAGGGAAGAGGGATATACAAGGAGGGGATGGACAGGGGAGATGCACAGGGGACCATGGTCTAAAGGGGGGACTACAAAGGGGACCTCTACTATAGGTGGACTTGCACAGGGGGCCATATATTATAGGTGCTGCATCACAGGTCATCTATTATGGGTGAGCTACACAGCGCACCATATGGGGGATGCACAGAGTACACGGATGTGATGAGCTCGCTGCTCTGGGGTTCCATGGCAGTTCACCTGTGTCCTGGGTGGGGGCCAGGTTGGGTGGACAGCTGGGGGCCCATTGATCCACCACTATCCCCATCAATGTCAGGACCCGAGGTTTCCTTCTCTGCTAGTGGGAGTTGAGTTGCTTGATTTTCTGAATGTCGGTAATAGGGGTCCGTATTCTATTTTTGGGGGTCATATATTTGCAGATCATCTGACTCCGAATATTGTCTGTAAATTCTTGGCACCGATTTCCTTTCTTCTAGATTCTTCTGGATCAGCACTGTAGGATATGGGTCTAAATTGATGGCTTTGAGTGTTTTATCAGGCCACGTCACTCTGCGTTTTAACCTGAACAGAAATGTCCTGATTACATTAGATCATGTACTATTACTATATACTATATACTGTCACCCCCTGAGATTTACCTGATTACATTACATCATGTACTATTACTATATACTATATACTATATACTGTCACCCCCTGTGATTTACCTGTTTACTCCATGTACTATTTCTATATACTATATACTGTCACCCCCTGTGATTTACCTGTTTACTCCATGTACTATTACTATATACTATATACTGTCACCCCCTGTGATTTACCTGATTACATTACATCATGTACTATTACTATATACTATATACTGTCACCCCCTGTGATTTACCTGATTACATTACATCATGTACTATTACTATATACTATATACTGTCACCCTGTGATTTACCTGTTTACATTAGATCATGTACTATTACTATATACTATATACTATATACTGTCACCCCCTCTGATTTACCTGTTTACATTACATCATGTACTATTACTATATACTATATACTGTCACCCCCTGAGATTTACCTGATTACATTACATCATGTACTATTACTATATACTATATACTGTCACCCCCTGAGATTTACCTGTTTACATTACATCATGTACTATTACTATATACTATATACTGTCATCCCCATGTGATTTACCTGATTACAATACATCATGTACTATTACTATATACTATATACTCTCATCCTCTGTGATTTACCTGTTTACATTACATCATGTACTATATACTATATACTGTCACCCCGTGATTTACCTGTTTTATCTTTTACCAGTTCACGGCCCTGACCGGAGTAGCAGTGGGACTTGGATTAAATGTTGCGTGTGATACGCTCCTATCACAGGTAATAAATATATAATAAAGGTTTTTCCTTACTGTACTTGGTTTGGACACTTTGCTAGGCCAGATCCTTTCCTTTTTGTATTTGGGGGTTAGCTAGTACCATGGGGGCAGACTACACTTGGCCCCATAGCAGTTGCGTGGTCTGTCTCCATGGTAGCTACACCACTGTGCCCAATCAGTACAGTCATACAATAGACATACAGGGCCGCATAGGTTCCAATACAGTTAAATATTGTTTATACAACAGTGCCTTATGGTGGTATATAGATATATCCTTAAAGGGGTTGTCTCATCCCCCACTCACTTCCTGGTTTGGACTGGGAGTCTCCCAGTGAGGTTACATGTGTCTCCAGGGATCCAAGCCCTGGAGACGTAACCTCACTGGGAGAGAGGGAGTAAAAGTATACTTACCTCTCCCTGCGGTCCCGACTAGCAGCTCAACTCAGCCACCGCTCTTATAGCTGAAAGGATCCTAGGCGATGAGCTGACAACTGTCTAGGAACACCGAGGGGCCAAACTTAGAAAGGAAGCAATTTAGCTAAAGCAGTACACTTACAAAACTGCCTTCTTTTGCATTTCCCATCAGCTAACAAACATTCAGGTGATCGGAATACCCCTTTAGTTTTGGCCCTGAAGCTGATGGTCTCCTTTGTATCTCTGGACATAGAGGAAAGTAAGAGATTGCTGGTAAAGGAGTAAGAGCGGCAACTATGGGCACTCAGTCTCTTTAAATATGGCAGAAAGCGAAACGCGGACATCAGGATACTGGGGAATTAATGTTGGAGGTTTAGGCTGTCTATTATTACACCTATATAATATAGCGCTATCTTTTTTTCTTTTTTATTAAGATTTATGGAGGAGGAAACTTCATGCTTATCGGGATCATTGTCCAGCGAGCGATCCTAATCCTGACACTGACGTGCTTCCCGTGCTGGGCCCTGTACATCAACACCGAAAACATTCTGCGCCTTTGTGGGCAAAACAAGGACGTAGCCAGGTAAGTTCTCATTTAAAACTAATGTAGTGTATAGATTGTAGTTAGAAGTGCTTTGTTACGCTTGGAGGTCCCCCTCCCCCCACACACACACACCACACACGGTTTCCAAACGTATAATCGATCGCCTTCCCTCATAGCTCCCCAAAAGGACTTAGAAAATTTCCTGCGCATAATATCCTGGCTCACTATAAAGAGATGACACACACATATATTACACACTGTATATATTACATACATCATACACACACACTGTATATATAACATACATCATACACACACTGTATATATTACATACATCATACACACACTGTATATATTACATACATCATACACACACTGTATATATTACATACATCATACACACACACACACACTGTATATATTACATACATCATACACACACAAACACACACACACACTGTATATATTACATACATCATACACACACACTGTATATATTACATACATCATACACACACACACTGTAAATATTACATACATCATACACACACACACTGTATATATTATATACATGATATACACACACTGTATATATTACATACATCATACACACACACACACTGTATATATTACATACATGATATACACACACTATATATTACATACATCATACACACACACACACTGTATATATTACATACATCATACACACTGTATATATTGCATACATCATACACACACACACTATATATTACATACATCATACACACTGTATATATTGCATACATCATACACACACACACTGTATATATATTTATTTTTTTTTTACAATATTTTATTGAAGTTATACATAAATACAAAGTGATAAGAACAATCATAAAATAGATAAACTATGATAAGTCAGTAGACTTATATAAAATTATATAAATAAATATAACAAATCATTAAAACAGACAAAGCAACCAATTATTGCTCTAACATACAATTGAAGTAATATTGTATCATACTATGCTTTATATCAAGTACAGGTAAGTACTCCCAGGGTACCTGCCACCATTGCTTTGTGATACCAAGTTGTATTGGAAAATTGTTGCATAACAGAATTTCTTTCTTCTGTAGACAGAGCACTCACTATAAAAAGTTTCCATTTTTTCATGAAAGAAATCGTAAACTTTTCATTACTACGTAGGGTATCAATCATTTCCCAATGAAGTGTTTCTTTGAGATTATCAACCAACTCTGGTATTGTAGGGGATGTAGACTTGAGCCAATGATTTAATAGGCATTTAAGAGCTAACAATAGAGTAAGGTGACCTCCGGGAGGAATAGTCTTTGTGGCTGAGAGAGCCTCACCTCCTTCCGTCACGTCGTGGAACAAATAACAGATTGGATCAAAAGGCAAAGACGTGCCCCAAGTGTTTGTTAGAAAAGATTCTATCAATTTCCAATATAAGTGGACATGGGGACACAGCCATACACAGTGAAAGAGATCAGCTTTAGATTTAGCACATTTAGGACAGTGTTGTAAATAACCTTCTAGGTGTTGAGTATAAGAGAGATTAAAAGCATATATTGCTTTGTTTAACAGTCGGAAGTGGAGCTCTCTCAGTTTTGTGCTTTGTGTTTTTGAGCTTAGTGGAGGATGAATTACATGTCACTAAAACACAGCTGCATAAGACATTAAAGATTACAGCTGCCCTGAGTGATAAAACTGATGATCTGGAAAACAGATCAAGGAGAAACAACCTACGTATTATAGGACTGCCAGAGTCCATCCAGCCATCTCACCTGCATGCTATCTGCAGCTCAGACCTCCCTATTGCTTTAGGTCTCCAGGGATCTCCCTGTGTGGAGAGAGCCCACCGTATTGGCCCCCCTCCTAATGTCTCAGCTTCTGCTAAGCCTAACATTACCCCTAAGCCCCGGCAGGTTATTGTCAGATACCTGAACTATGCTGATAAGGCGGCTATACTGCAAGCATACCGCAAGCAGAAAACAGATATCCTCATCAGAGGGAATAAAATACTGCTATTCAATGACTATTCTGCCGTGGTAGTACAGAAAAGGAAAGCCTTCGCCCCCATCTGCACGTCCCTGGTACGGCGCCAGATCCGATTTGCTCTGATATTCCCGGCCGTCCTTAAAGTCTTCAACAATGATGGATCCTCTACTATCTACAATACCCCAGAAGAAGCTTCATCACTAATGGGAGATCCTCCGGACTTATCACCACCGCATACTGATCAGCATAAGAGACGCCGCCGTGACAGCCCTGTCCTGCCTTCCATAGATATAGACTGAACGTTTATTTTATTATATATACATATAGCTATAATTTATTTATAGGTGTATCTATTTCCTCTTATAACTCCCCCTCCCCTTCTTTTTCTCTCTCTTCCTTCCCTGCCTTTTCTGTTATTTTCTGTAAGATGACCTCTATATATTACATCTCTCTATTGTGAGGTTAAGACATGCTGATTCCTTTCAAAGCAGGTTACACTTTGTTGGTGTATGAATCTTCTCTATGATTTTTACGCTATCTACTTATTCATTCTTTTATTTCATTTTCCTTCAGTCGCTCGGAGTTGGCGAAAACTCCATATGTTGCACGAAAAAAGTGAAGTCCTGTTGACGCCTTCTTTCGCCTATTTCTTTCTCTCTCTTTTAATTCTCATGATTGTTTATTACTCGCTGTTTATTTTATTGTTATATGTTATTGCTCTATATCTCTACATTTATATGTATATCTCCTATGCACAATCAAACTCTATTGTCATGATAGCTCCCAGGACCTCATTCCACACTGACCCTCTCCTCTCTCTGTCTTTATGAAAATAATATCTTGGAATGTTAAAGGATTGCGTTCTCCATCTAAGAGAACGATGATCCTTAAACATCTAAAGCGACTAGGAGCGGACGTGGCACTTTTACAAGAATCCCATTTGTCTGAAACTGACTATTTTAGAATGAAGAAATTTTGGGTAGGACACGTTTATGGTTCTCCTGCTAATAATAACAAAGGGGGAGTCATAACCCTTATTCATAAGAATTTCAATCACACAATTGTCTCTCAGAATTCTGATTCAGATGGTAGATTACATCACATGATTATAAGTACTGCTTCTGGCCAATTTAGCATTTATAACGTTTATGGTCCTAATGATCATCGTACCCACTTCTTTAAAAATTAGGAAAATAATATTATCCAAGATGTTGAAAAAAACATTATTTCAGGTGGTGACTTTAATACCGTACTCAACACACAAGAAGACAGAAAACGGACTAAATCATTGACTCATATCCCTTCCTCCTCTGATACCTTTCTGTCCCCTCTACTCTCTAATGCCTGTCTATTGGATTCCTGGCGCTATCTTTATCCTGAGGATAGGGACTATACTTTCTTCTCACATGCACAACTAGCCTGGTCGAGATTAGATTACTTCATGGTGTCATCCGAGATGCTACGTCTAATTGATGACTCCTCAATAAACGACATGGTGATCTCTGATCACTCACCCATAACTTTAATTATTCGAAACTCTTATCCAAAAGGAACAGATATTCTATGGAGGTTTCCTACAACCCTGATCACAGACGAAAATTTTACCACTCACCTACGCCAATGGTGGTTACAATTTCTTACTGATAACGACCAACATGCGAATGACCCCATTCTATTATGGGAAACTGCCAAGGCTGTCCTTAGGGGACAGATCATTTCTTATATATCACATCATAAGAAAAAAGCTAGATGCTCATATAATACCCTCACCTCTAATCTCCGTATTGCTTACTCTAATTTTCTTTCTAACCCCTCTCCAGATAACAAAACCAAGTGGTGTATAACCAAGAAAGAGTTTGAAATGGCCCAAGAAAAACTGAATACATTGTACAGGGACCACTATTTTGCCAAACTTTATAAATTTGGTAATAAGTCTGGCAGACTACTAGCTAACCTTGCGAAAGGTAAACGCCCAATAAGTCATATCAAAGCCTTGAAAGACCATTCAGGTTTGATACAGTCCAATCCAAGAGCTATATCTTCCATTTTACATAAATACTACATGTCTTTGTACTCCCCTGACCCTATAGACATAGATGAAGGAAGAAAATTTATAGAATCCCTCAATCTTCCTAAACTGGATGATGACGCTCTTAAAAACCTTAATGCTCCCATTTCATTAGATGATATTTCTCGCACTATTTCCTCCTTACATGCCAACAAAGCCCCAGGCCCCGACGGATATGGAGCGGAATTCTATAAATGCCTAAAGGATAATATTATTCCCACCCTTCAATCTGTTTATCACCACATGATTCAGGATAAATGTATGCTCCCTTCAGGTGACATGGCATATGTCACTATTATTCACAAACAAGGCAAGGATCCTATTTCTCCTAATTCATATCGTCCAATTTCTTTAATTAATCAAGACTTAAAAATCCTAACGAAAATCATGGCAGACCGCTTAGCCCTTCTTCTTCCCAGACTAATAGGTAACCATCAAACGGGTTTTATACGAGGTAGAGCTGCTGTTACTAACATTCGAACAATTTTAACAATCCAAGACTCTGTCTGTAAGAGGAAAAATCCTGTCCATTCCCCAGGTCTACTAACTATCGATGCCGAGAAGGCGTTTGACAATTTAAGCTGGGACTGGTTGGATATTGCCCTCTCAAATTATGGTATAATAGGACCTTTTAGAGACCTTCTTTCTATCATTTATAATCACCCTAAAGCCCGTATTCACACCCCAGGCTTTCTTTCAGATATATTCTATATCCATAAAGGAACGAGACAGGGATGCCCCATTTCACCTCTCCTCTTCAATTTAGCATTAGAACCCCTAATTAGACATTTATTGATCTCACCAGATTTTGAAGGTATAAAAATTAAAGATACTGAGATACGTGTACTTTGTTTTGCCGATGATACTTTGATATTCCTAGAAAACCCAAATGTACATATGACTAAGATTCTAGACCTCTTCCATTATTATAACTCTTTAACAGGCTTCAAAATCAATGATTCTAAATGTGAATTATTACCACTGATCCCTCATTTAGCACCATCGACTTTTCCTACAGGAATATCTATTGTTAAATCTCATATTACTTACTTAGGTATTAAAATTGGTCCCTCTCCTTCCTCTCTGTATACTCTAAACTATAATCCGCTTTTCAAAAAAATTGAACAAGAGCTAATAAGATGGAAAGATTTACCTCTATCCATTTTGGGAAGAATACATCTTATAAAAATGATATCTTTTCCTCGATTATTATACCCCATACAAATGATTCCCATTCTCCTTAAACATAAAGATATATCTAAACTTAGGGCTGCATTCACTGCTTTTATATGGAGATCAAAAAAATCCCGAATATCATATGATACTTTATGCACAACCAAAAACAGAGGAGGAGCTCAGCTACCTGATATCAGGTTATACAATCTGGCATCTATATACAGACATATTAGAGACTGGCTCAATCACACCTCTTACTTTTCTAACTTCTCACTAGAATCCTCCCTTACCCATCCATGGCCTTTATCCGCACTCCTTCATAGTACCATCTCTGAATTACCTTCTCATTTGAAGCAAAATGTCATTCTTAGAGACACAATAGCGACTTGGAAGGCTGTCAGGAAACTATACAATTTACCCTTCAAACTTTCTAAATATCTTCCCTTGTGGAATTCACCATTATTCCGACCTGGAATTAGAAGCCCCGATCATACAGTATGGAAGGAGAGGAATATCACTACTTTAGGTCACTTACTTGATTCTGAAGTAGGAATATTTCTTTCCTGGGATCGACTGAGAGAACAATATGACTTGCCCCAAGAACAAGAAGTACAGTATTATAAACTTCTCAAATTAGCAAGCAATAGAGTTCAATCAATAGCCATTGCAGAAACATCGGGACCGTTTGACCTTCTTTGCTCCAGAACGACCTTACGACTTTCCCTGTCACCAATATACCAAATGCTTTCCTCCATTTCTTTTGACCGTGCCCCCCCGACATTTGTGAAAAAATGGTATGACGACTTACAATGTAATGTTTTAGAACAACGATTATTAAATGGAATTAAATTCGTTCACACCGCTACTCCTAACACACACTGTATATATTACATACATCATACACACACACTGTATATATTACATACATCATACACACACACTGTATATATTACATACATCATACACACACACTGTATATATTACATACATACACACACACTGTATATATTACATACATCATACACACACACACACACACCCTGTATATATTACATACATCATACACACACACTGTATATATTACATACATCATACACACACACTGTATATATTACATACATACACACACACACACACACTGTATATATTACATACATCATACACACACACACACACACTGTATATATTACATACATGATATACACACACTGTATATATTACATACATCATACACACACTGTATATATTGCATACATCATACACACACACTGTATATATTACATACATCATACACACACACACTGTATATATTACATACATCATACACACACACACTGTATATATAACATACATCATACACACACACACTGTATATATTACATACTTTATACACACAAACACTGTATATATTACATACATCATACACACACACACACACACACACTGTATATATTACATACAGTCACACTTTAAACAGATATCGACACGTATGTCTATTATATATTTACACCCATACTACTAAGGCTGGGTTCACACTGCGTTTTTGCAATCCATTTTATTTTTTAAATGAGATGAAAATAACAGATGCATTTGTGGGCATCCATTTTCTCATTGATTCCCATTATAAAAAAAGCTGAGGTGTATGATGAGGTTCTGCAGCAGCTGAGGTGTATGATGAGGTTCTGCAGCAGCTGAGGTGTATGATGAGGTTCTGCAGCAGCTGAGGTGTATGATGAGGTTCTGCAGCAGCTGAGGTGTATGATGAGGTTCTGCAGCAGCTGAGGTGTATGATGAGGTTCTGCAGCAGCTGAGGTGTATGATGAGGTTCTGCAGCAGCTGAGGTGTATGATGAGGTTCTGCAGCAGCTGAGGTGTATGATGAGGTTCTGCAGCAGCTGAGGTGTATGATGAGGTTCTGCAGCATCTGAGGTGTATGATGAGGTTCTGCAGCAGCTGAGGTGTATGATCAGGTTTTGCAGCAGCTGAGGTGTATGATGAGGTTCTGCAGCAGCTGAGGTGTATGATGAGGTTTTGCAGCAGCTGAGGTGTATGATGAGGTTCTGCAGCAGCTGAGGTGTATGATGAGGTTCTGCAGCAGCTGAGGTGTAGGATGAGGTTCTGCAGCAGCTGAGGTGTATGATGAGGTTCTGCAGCAGCTGAGGTGTATGATCAGGTTTTGCAGCAGCTGAGGTGTATGATCAGGTTTTGCAGCAGCTGAGGTGTATGATGAGGTTTTGCAGCAGCTGAGGTGTATGATGAGGTTCTGCAGCAGCTGAGGTGTATGATGAGGTTCTGCAGCAGCTGAGGTTTATGATGAGGTTCTGCAGCAGCTGCAGTGTATTATAAAGGTAAGCAGTGCTATACAGACATAATACATTTAAGCTGCTGCAGAACATCATAAGCCTCTTACTTTATAAAAAAGCAGACATCATCTCTTAGCTGTAATTGTTGTACTACAAGTTCCAGCATATAGCACAGAGGGGCTCCAACTGTCTGCAATCCCCTGGCCCCTTTAACCCACCACATCCCGCCACCCACAGCACCGTCCCGCAGCATACATTACCTGCTCGGCTCACACACAGCTATGGTGCTGAGCAGGTAATGTATGCTGCGGGCAGCGGGGGGTTAAAGGGGCCGGGTCACATATTTGTACATGGACCCGGTACGTGTGAAGGCACCCTTATACTGTAGATTCGAATTCTTTATACAGTATACCTTATGTATATATATATATATTTTTACAATCTGCTGCTCTTGGAGAGTTTTAACCCTTGGTGCCATAGTATCGGACAATGTCACCAAGTTGGGGCTTCTCTGCCATAGAGTCCCCTCTCCCCGCCTCAGTTAAGCGCTGTATTCCACCCCACCCCCTCCCCCACCCCATGTGGTGATGGGCAGTGGGGCAGCTCGATCCATGTGAAACAAGCGATGGACCGAAGAAGGGAGAGGGAATTCAGAAACAGAAGTGCCAACAAGGTTTAGAATCTGATTTCTACAAACAGAAGGTATAGCCACAAAGTGCAGCAGCCATTGTTGCGACTGCTGCTGTGTACGCCACCCGTGTCCCGTGTAATGATGGCTGACAGAATCACTTTAACTCTTTCTTTTCTAAACCTAAAGTAGGGCTTTGCAGTCCGTTTATTGTATACATTTTATCAGGGGGGAAAAAAAACAGATGCAAAAGCGGACGCAACTGTGTGCAATTCACCCGGATCCGTTTTTCCATTGACTTCCATTATAAAAAAGGGATCAAAACAGATGCTTTTTCCCCCCTTTTTAGTGTACAGAAAGACGTAGACCGTGTTTTCTGTACGTTAAAAGTAACCAGGACTGAGAACTATAGAACCGGATAACGCCAAAATGACAATGCTGAAATCCTGAGTATAAAAGCCAAGTGCCAGTAAGTTGTAGTTAGGAGCCTGGCGAGGGCCCCGGAGCCGTGGCCCCCACAGCACTCCCTGTCTTCTGGCTCTATTGCTACCACTGAATACATGTAGCTAAGTATATCATTATAAGACAGGTCACTACATCATCCAGGTTACAATTTACTATACTGAATGTTTAATTATGTGCGAAGTTTTAATTTATATTAATTTCATCTTCCATATTGTAACAGACAAGCTGAACTGTGTGTCCTGATTCTCGCCCCAGAACTTCCAGTAAGTATGTGTGTGTTTTACTTAAAGGCGTATTCCACTCAAACATAGTCTCACCATGGGAAGCAACATATCAGAAGCTAACAATTCCTTCCATACTTGTTGTTATCTATTCAGTCTCATCCCCCCAAGTCTGAGCTGCTGCTTTCTGCTGAAAACACAAAAATCTGTGTGTGAGCTTTTCTCTCTTTCTCCCCCTTCTCCCCCCTCCTTTCTGAGACAGCTGATGTAAACAAGTCTGACTGGATTTATCTGCAACATTGGATGATTTGTAATGGTGGGAGGATTAATAACAGTGAGTTCATTAGCATTGCAAATAAGATACAATGTTGCAGATAAAGCCAGCCAGGGACTTGTTTACATACTCTGTCTCAGAAGGGAGGGGGGAGGAGGGGGAGACAGAGAAAAGCTCACACACAGATTTTTGTGTCTTCAGTAAAGATGAGCGAACCGGGTTCAGGTTCGAGCCGATCCGAACCTGAACGTTCCGTATTTGATTAGCGGTGGCTGCTGAACTTGGATAAAGCTCTATGGTTGTCTGGAAAACATGGATACAGCCAATGACTATATCCATGTTTTCCACATAGCCTTAGGGCAGGGGCGTAGCTAGGGGTTCAGCCTAGGGGGGGCGAGCAAGTCTGAGTGGGCCCCTAACCGATTATGTTACCCAAAGGGAACCTCACTTAACAACAATGCTTTCTAAATAATAAAGGGTATATTCTGCTCCATTACTCATAGTGAATTAAGATAAAGAGCAGTGTTAGAGGCTTCTACATTTACATATATAGACACATAAAATGAAAGAGGTTCTTCAGGATAAGAAAAACATGATTGCTCTCTTCTAGAAAAAAAAAAAACACCACCCCTGTCTTTATCTTGTGTGTGTGTGTGTGTGTGTGTGTGTGGTATTGAAGCTCGGTTGCTTTCCACATGTTTCCACATGTCCAGCTCCCCCTGTTTCCACATGTCCAGCTCCCCCTGTTTCCACATGTCCAGCTCCCCCTATGTCCACATGTCCAGCTCCCCCTGTTTCCACATGTCCAGCTCCCCCTGTTTCCACATGTCCAGCTCCCCCTGTTTCTACATGTCCAGCTCCCCCTGTTTCCACATGTCCAGCTCCCCCAGTTTTCCACATGTCCAGCTCCCCCAGTTTTCCACATGTCCAGCTCCCCCTGTTTCCACATGTCCAGCTCCCCCTGTTTCCACATGTGCAGCTCCCCCTGTTTCCACATGTCCAGCTCCCCCTGTTTCCACATGTCCAGCCCCCCCTGTTTCCACATGTCCAGCCCCCCCAGTTTTCCACATGTCCAGCTCCCCCTGTTTCCACATGTCCAGCTCCCCCAGTTTACACATGTTCAGCTCCCCCAGTTTCCACATGTCCAGCTCCCTCAGTTTCCACATGTCCAGCTCCCCCTGTTTTCACATGTCCAGCTCCCCCTGTTTCCACATGTCCAGCTCCCCCAGTTTCCACATGTCCAGCTCCCCCTGTTTTCACATGTCCAGCTCCCCCTGTTTCCACATGTCCAGCTCCCCCAGTTTTCCACATGTCCAGCTCCCCCTGTTTCTACATGTCCAGCTCCCCCTGTTTCCACATGTCCAGCCCCCCCAGTTTCCACATGTTCAGCTCCCCCTGTTTCCACATGTCCAGCCCCCCCAGTTTTCCACATGTCCAGCTCCCCCAGTTTTCCACATGTCCAGCTCCCCCTGTTTCCACATGTCCAGCTCCCCCAGTTTTCCACATGTCCAGCTCCCCCAGTTTTCCACATGTCCAGCTCCCCCTGTTTCCACATGTCCAGCTCCCCCTGTTTCCACATGTCCAGCTCCCCCTGTTTCCACATGTCCAGCTCCCCCTGTTTCCACATGTCCAGCCCCCCCTGTTTCCACATGTCCAGCCCCCCCAGTTTTCCACATGTCCAGCTCCCCCTGTTTCCACATGTCCAGCTCCCCCAGTTTACACATGTTCAGCTCCCCCAGTTTCCACATGTCCAGCTCCCTCAGTTTCCACATGTCCAGCTCCCCCTGTTTTCACATGTCCAGCTCCCCCTGTTTCCACATGTCCAGCTCCCCCAGTTTCCACATGTCCAGCTCCCCCTGTTTTCACATGTCCAGCTCCCCCTGTTTCCACATGTCCAGCTCCCCCAGTTTTCCACATGTCCAGCTCCCCCTGTTTCTACATGTCCAGCTCCCCCTGTTTCCACATGTCCAGCCCCCCCAGTTTCCACATGTCCAGCTCCCCCTGTTTCCACATGTCCAGCCCCCCCAGTTTTCCACATGTCCAGCTCCCCCAGTTTTCCACATGTCCAGCTCCCCCTGTTTCCACATGTCCAGCTCCCCCTGTTTCCACATGTCCAGCCCCCCCAGTTTCCACATGTTCAGCTCCCCCCTTTTCCACATGTCCAGCTCCCCCAGTTTTCCACATGTCCAGCTCCCCCTGTTTCCACATGTCCAGCTCCCCCAGTTTTCCACATGTCCAGCTCCCCCTGTTTCCACATGTCCAGCTCCCCCTGTTTCCACATGTTCAGCTCCCCCCTTTTCCACATGTTCAGCACCCCCCCTTTTCCACATGTCCAGCACCCCCCCTTTTCCACATGTCCAGCACCCCACCCCCCTTTTCCACATGTCCAGCACCACCCCCCCTTTTCCACATGTCCAGCACACCTCTGTTTTCCACATGTCCAGCCTCACCCCGTTTTCCACATGTCCAGGTCGGCCTTCCCCTGTTCTGTGTGCAGCAGCAGCAGTCATAGGCGGCCGTCCGGCTCCTATGCTGTTCAGCAAGTGACTGACCTGGTGCGAGCGCGGGAGACGGAACCCAGAGGGACAGCGCCGCGCCGGAGGTGATTGACAGGTGGGCGGCGCACGTACCAGCAGTGGTGCGCTGAGGCCATACGCAACCTCAGTGCACCCGATCAGCTTAAGATGGCGGCGGCCGCGGCGGAGTGACATGGGGGGGCAGGGCTGGACTGGGACTGAAAATCAGCCCTGGCACTCACACCCCTCCAGCCCACATACCATAACACACTTAGGTCGTGTTGTGTTGTATTTCAACTCATTTTTATTTACAGAAATGGTGCCAAGTCTATCCATCTCCTATCTATCTCCTATCTATCTATCTATCTATCTATCTCCTATCTATCTATCTATCTATCTATCTATCCATCTCCTATCTATCTATCTATCTATCTATCTATCTATCTATCTCCTATCTATCTATCTATCTATCTATCTATCTATCTATCTCCTATCTATCTATCTATCTATCTATCTATCTATCTATCTCCTATCTATCTATCATCTATCTATCTCCTATCTATCTATCATCTATCTATCTATCTATCTATCTATCTACTGTATCTATCTATCTTCTATCTATCTATCTATCTATCTCCTATCTATCTATCTATCTATCTATCTATCTATCTATCTATCTATCTATCTACTGTATCTATCTCCTATCTATCTATCTATCTATCTATCTATTATGCAACAACAGGTTACAGCAGTGATAATATATATAAGTAGGGTCCTAGGGAAATTTGTAGGATATGTAAAATAATATTACACATTTCCTGTATAATGTTAGCACTGGTAAGACAATTTTCTATGCATGATAATACTGTATATCTCTAAATAGCTATTATAGTTACCAAAAAACACCAGTATACAGGAAGCGAATATCATCATTACTGTTACTGGCCAATCTATTATAAAGAGACTGATACTACCATTATTACAGTATACAAGTAACAGATAATACCTCAACACTATGGCCACTACCATCATTACAACAACATGACTAATACCACTATACTGTCACTGAATAAAATCCACTACACGAACACAAGTAATACCAATAAAAGGAGTATACACAGGACAAATAATACCATGACCACTGCCGTCATCACCATACAGTGACTGGATAATACTGCTGTACTGTCTATAAATAATATTCCCTTTATAGCACCAGTATATAAAATGCAATATTCTACCTCAGCATTGACTAGAGATGAAGTTCAGAGAATTTGGGTTCATGTGAACCTGAACTTACTGTAAGGTCACTCATCTCTAGCAGTGACCAAATAGAGGTAGAGATCCAGCTATACAAAGGATCTACAGACCTTAAAGGGGCAGTCCACCAAAAAATAATTTCTTTCAAATCAACTGGTGCCATGAAGTGCCAGAGATTTGTAATTCACTTCTATTAAAAAATCTTAAGTCTTCCAGTACTTATCAGCTGCTGTGTGTCCAGCACGAAGTGGTGTTTTCTTTCCTGTCTGACAAAGTGCTCTCTGTTGCCTCCTCTGTCCATGTCAGGAAATGTCCAGAGCAGCAGCAAATCCCCATAGAAAACATCTCCTGCTCTCCAGACTGGAAATAATACAACTTCCTGTTGGGCATACAGCAGCTGATAAGTACTGGAAGGCTTGAGATTTTTTAATAGAAGTAACTAACAAATCTCTGGCACTTCATGGCAGCAGTTGATTTGAAAGAAAAAATTTTTGGGTGAACTACCCCTTTAAGAGTGTGTTCACACATAAAGGATATGCACCAGATTTGATGCTGCAGATAGCTTTGTTACTCAATGACGGAAAAAAATGTGTTCATCCGCAGCTTCATAAAATTCAATGGCTTTATTCAACGTCACAAAACATAAAATAACAGGTGATTTAAAAGACACGCCGACGCGTTGCAGGGTGAGAACCCCTTAATCATCCCCATGATTAAGGGGTTCTCACCCTGCAACGCGTCGGCGTGTCTTTTAAATCACCTGTTATTTTATGTTTTGTGACGTTGAATAAAGCCATTGAATTTTATGAAGCTGCGGATGAACACATTTTTTCTTATCATGGATGATTCGGGCTGCGGTCTCCAATATTAGTACCCGCGAGCTTCCACATCACGGAGATCCACACATCAGGTGAAGCAAGACTGAGTGGGTGAGCTGACAACCCTTTACCTGTTCTATTACTCAATGACGGAACCCGATATCAAATCTGCTGCAGATCCTGTACGTGTGAATGCACCAAAAAAGTGATTATGCATGATTGTGCAGTTACTTCCAGTGACTTACAGGAGGCGTCTTCCTACATGAATCATAAGTGACGTTCTTGGTAGTGAAAGATGTCTGTTTTTTCCTTTTCTTTTCATCTGGCTCATCCCATCATGAAGATTTCTCCAGCCATGACTCTTCTCCCCAGAATCTGCGAGACAAACACTTTAGGCTCCACGCTCCAGCATCATCCTAACCTTATACCTCATTATAACCTTATATTCCCCATTGCTTTACACAGTAACAGTGCCCCCTCTGTGCTTCCACATAAGCAGTCAGGCCCAATATGTGCCTCCAAATAGTAGTCAGGCATATAGCCCCCCACACATAATATAGATGCCCTGTGCAGTCCCACATAATATAGGCCCCCCACATAGTATAGCCCTTCCCCCTGTGTAGCGCCCATAGTATATCCCCCTTTGTAGCCCCCGCATAGTATAGCCACAACATATTATTCCCCCCTTCTTGTATCCCCCAAATAGTATAGGTCCCTGTGTAGCCAGCCCCCACATAGTAAAGTCACAACATACAGGGATGTCACTCAGTATATGCACAGTATACGGGGATGTCACTATATGCACAGTATACAGGGATGTCACTCACTATATGCACAGTATACAGGGATGTCACTCAGTATATGCACAGTATACAGGGATGTCACTCACTATATGCACAGTATACAGGGATGTCACTCAGTATATGCACAGTATACAGGGATGTCACTCACTATATGCACAGTATACGGGGATGTCACTCAGTATATGCACAGTATACAGGGATGTCACTCACTATATGCACAGTATACAGGGATGTCACTCAGTATATGCACAGTATACAGGGATGTCACTCAGTATATGCACAGTATACAGGGATGTCACTCACTATATGCACAGTATAGGGGGATGTCACTCAGTATATGCACAGTATAGGGGGATGTCACTCAGTATATGCACAGTATACGGGGATGTCACTCAGTATATGCACAGTATACAGGGATGTCACTCACTATATGCACAGTATAGGGGGATGTCACTCACTATATGCACAGTATACGGGGATGTCACTCAGTATATGCACAGTATACAGGGATGTCACTCACTATATGCACAGTATAGGGGGATGTCACTCAGTATATGCACAGTATACAGGGATGTCACTCACTATATGCACAGTATACAGGGATGTCACTCACTATATGCACAGTATAGGGGGATGTCACTCAGTATATGCACAGTATACAGGGATGTCACTCACTATATGCACAGTATAGGGGGATGTCACTCAGTATATGCACAGTATACAGGGATGTCACTCAGTATATGCACAGTATACAGGGATGTCACTCACTATATGCACAGTATAGGGGGATGTCACTCAGTATATGCACAGTATACAGGGATGTCACTCAGTATATGCACAGTATAGGGGGATGTCACTCAGTATATGCACAGTATACAGGGATGTCACTCACTATATGCACAGTATACGGGGATGTCACTCACTATATGCACAGTATACGGGGATGTCACTCACTGTGTAGCCAGCCCCCACATATTTCCCTCCCCCGATAGTATAGCCATAACATATTATCCCCCCCCCCCCCCAGTGTAGCCCCCCCCCCACATAGTATAGGTCCCTGTGCAGCCAGCCCCCACATATTATCCCCCCCCCCCCCCGTGTAGCCCCCCCACATAGTATAGGTCCCTGTGCAGCCAGCCCCCACATATTATCCCCCCCCCCCCGTGTAGCCCCCCCACATAGTATAGGTCCCTGTGCAGCCAGCCCCCACATAGAATAATCACAACATATTATCCCCCCCTGAAGCCCCCCACACAGTAAAAGCATCCCTCTGTAGCCCCCCACATGGCATTTCCCCCTGTACAGCCCCCACATAGTATAGGACCCCCTCTGTAACCACATGTTATAGGCCCCAAGTGAAGCTCCCACATGAGCATTCATGTAAAAAACAAAAAAACAAAAGTATACTCACCTCTGGTGGATCCAGCAGGTCCTCTCTGGTCCGGTGCCGTTAGCTGCTTACATATTCTGTTACCGGCAGCCCGATGCAGCCCGGCCCCGGAGGCTCACAGCTCCAGACCCGCGGCGCCTGCATCTCTCTCCCCTCCTGCTCGGGCGGGCAGCAACGGATGACGTCACACGTCTGCCGACGAGCAGGAGAGGAGAGGGATGCAGGAGGCGGGGCTGGAGCTGTGAGCCTCCGGGGCCGGGCTGCATCGGGCTGCCGGTAACAGAGGGGGGGGGCTGCACTCACCCATCCAATGGCGGGCAGCGGCGGACAGCGGCGGGCAGCGGCGGACAGCGGCGGGCAGCGGCGGGCAGCGGCGTCAAATTATAATCTCTGGAGATCACAGTGGGCCCCTGCCAGAGTGGGCCCGGGGGCGGCCGCCCCCTCTGCCCCCCATCAAATTTCGCTACTGCCTTAGGGCTTTATCCAACTTCAGCAGCCACCGCTAATCAAATGCCGAAAGTTTGGGTTTGGATCGACTCGAGCATGCTCCAGGTTCGCTCATCTCTAGTCTTCATCAGAAAGCAGCAGATGAGGACTGCGGGAAGGAGACTGAATAGATAATAACAAGTATGGAAGGAATTGTTAGTCTCACCATGGGCAGCAAAATATCAGAATTTATGTTTGAGTGGAATACCCCTTTAAGGATCTAGTCTCATGGCAAATTTATGTATAAATATTTATTGTCAGCAGAGACAGTGGTATAGATAAGCCCATTGCTAGATATATCCAGTCACTTTATGTACCGATTAGCGATGAGCGTGACTTGAGCATGAATAGCGGTGGCTGAAGAAGTTGGATGCATCCCTAGGGAGTCGGTGGCTTTTTGGTCAGACATTGCTTTATAAGTAGGGTGGACCTCGGAAATGATTTCCTTGCTGGGCCCAAGAAACTTCAGTCTGATGCTGCCGCACATCCCTGCTCCTACTGCTCCCACCTGGAAGTGTTCCATGCAACATCATAGCCCCATCATTACAGCACAGGGCTCCCAGTACAATGGCTCCTCCCTATTGCCACCCCCTCCCTATGTAGAATGGCACCCAGGACCCTGGCAGTATTGTAGCTCTGATGCACATTATGTCACATGACACACAGAGAAAGAATTAAAGGGGTATTCTGCTCAAATGCAACCTAATATTGCTGCTTGTGGTGAGAAAATAACAAACAGCCTATTATTTCCGGGCTCCCCTGGTGTCCTACTGTGGTGGTGCCCCGGTGATCCGGTGCTCAACTGCCGGGATGATGTTATGTCGGTGGTTGGAATATAGCTCAGCCAGTGATAGTTCTGTCGTGACGCCAGTGCTAACTCAGCACACAGGTGTGGTGTTATACCTGCTTTAGTGTGTGGTTGGCTATATTGATCCCCAATGGTCAGTGACCTGCCGGGCTGTGATGGGTCCCTTGGGTCTTGTGACGGTGGTCCTGAGGGGAGAGATGACCCACCCGGACTGTCGGTACTGCCACCCACAGCAAGGGGAAATGACCCAAGGACGGTGTGTATCTTGTGTGTAGGTGCTGGTGCAGTGATCCCTGAGTCCCACTAGAATAAATAATGTGATCTTTACTAGCAAGTCTCTAATAGAGGATAATAGTATAACAAGTGACTTTGGAAATACAGACTTGCGTTCACTGACTCTGTGCTGAGAGATGCTGAAGTGCTGGGGTAGAATAACAGTGCTGGTTTAGTTGAGTAGAGAGTTCAGAAGAGTAGAGAGGAGGTTGTCAGGAGAGCCCTAGACCAGTTTACTAATGTGCTCTGCCGGAACTTGTAAGAAGAGATACTTGAAGAAACTTGAGAAGAGTACTTGTGCCCGAGTTTCGACCTTTGTTGCTATAAACCACCTTCTGCCCTGCAGTGTCGGGGTACCCGTCCTACGAGGGTGACACAAGCCCCAGTCTTGATTACCTGAGTTGAGCAAAGTGTCCGAGCATGTCCCGGTGTCACCTGCTCTGCGAGATAGAGTACGTAGGCCTTGGCTATGGCTGCTTTGCTCTATCAGCACTGCATAGAGAGGTTCACGGCGTGGGTTGAGGTGTTCTCTGACTTATCCTCTTTAAGTGTTTAGCACTGCATCTTAACTGCAAGTGTAGCTTTTCAGAAAGAAAGTCTTTGCGTTCTCGATACGTGTCCACTACCACTGCTGGTCTGTCCCGGACAGGGAACCTGGCAGAGCCAGGCTTCTGGCTAAGTTCAGCAGGGATGTCTGTTTTGTGTGTCTTGCTCCACTGAGAATTAGAGAAGAACTAACTAAAGGTGGTCCTACACTTCCTCTCCCCATCTCACTACTTCCTACAGGGTGTGTGTAACAGCCTCTGTGAGTGGTTGAGAAGAGAGTGTATAGAAGAGAAGAGAATAGAGATAGGTAGGGAGAAAAGAGCATCTCTCATTGGTGCACAGAATCACAAAGTATAACAGTAACCCTTGACTGTCCACAGCTGTGCAATATACAAAATAATACATAGCGACTTATTGTGGTACAACTTCATTACCACTTTACTGTATGGCAGTAGCGTAATTTGGTGGGGGCAGAGGGGCGGCCGCTCCCAGGGCCACACAGGCAGGGGGCCCACTGAATATTTTGCCAGTTAATGCTGTTCGCAAAATCTATTGTTTTTGCAGACAGGCTTAACAAATGTCTATTGGCTGTGGGTGGCCCCTGGCCAGCAACCAGTACTCCTGGGGGGCCCACATGGCTACCGAATGTTGTATCTGACCATTTAACTGTATACACTTGTATGTGAGGAGAACATGCAATTGAATGCATCAGGGTGATTGACAAGGCAAGGAGGTGTGGTGTCCCACCACGGTTGTTGCTATTGGTTACACCCTTTGCAAAAGCCTGTACTTATAAGAGTAAGTGGTAATGTAGCAGTACCAAAGTGTTACCACTAGATGTCGTTGTTCCAAGTATTTATATCCAGATATTGCACAGCTGTAGGAACCAAAGGGTTATTGTTTTGCTTATGTACCACATGTATCTGTACACCAATGAGAGTTCTTTCTTCTTCTAACTCATAATCTCTCTCCTTCTATCTTACACACGCACTCCTCACCCACTCACAGCACAGTTTACACATGCTGTAGGCAGGAAGTCGCATGGGTAGAGGAAGTGTGAGGTTTTCTTGCCTTAGATTCTGTAGAGGAAGGACGCAAACAAGGACACTCCCTACAACAGTCAAGTTGGGCCCTGGCTTCTGCCAGGTCCTCAGTCTAAGTTGTGGTCTAGACGTGGAGGAGAACACATGTCTCTAGACACCGTTTTCCCTCAAACAACCTTATTATACACTATGCATTGTTAAGTCTCTACTAGAGAGGACAAGTCAGGGATCATCTCAACCCACGCTGTGGACATCGTAACACAGTGCACAACAGTATCCACAAGAAGTAAAGGAACTGATTCGGATACAGCAATCTCTCAGCGCGGGTGTAATCAGAGAACTCTGAACACTCTGCTCATTCCAGGTAACAAGGTTTGGGGCTTGTGTCACCCTCTAGGATGGGTCACCAGACATCGGTGGGTAATAGGTGGTGCAAAGACCAAGGAGTTGAAACATAGGCACAAGTATTCTCTCTTTTTTCAAGTATTCTACTTTTTCTACCTGTAAAGTTCCGGCAGAGCACAGTGCTACTTGGGTTGGGACTCTCTCAACATCCTCCTCTCTACTCTTCTGAACCTCTTCTATCTCTCAGCATACAACCCAGCCAGTACGGCTGTGTCACCTTTTCACTCTCTGTACAGATCTGGACTCTAAAGTGTAAAGCAACGTATCAAGGCGAAAGTGTATTATATGTTCTCTGTATCGAGTATCTTTACCAAGCACACAGTAATCTCTATTTCCTTGGGTTATCTCCCCTTTCTGTGGGTGGCAGTGCCAATAGTCCGGGTGGGTCACTACTCCACTCCGGACCACCGTGATAATTGCCCAAGGGACCCCAAACAACCCGGCAAGTTATTCTACTCAGGGAAAAAGGGTATAGCACATAGATGTTGCAGAGCTGTAGGAACTAAAGGGTTATTGTTTTGCTTATGTACCACATGGATCTGTATACCAATGAGAGTTCTTTCTTCTTCTCACCTATGATCTCTCTCCTTGTATCTTACACACGCACTCCTCGCCCACTCAAATAAAAGCAGATGTGCCAGCATACCTGTATGCCCAACCGGCACTGGCGTCACGACAACATAACACCTGGCTGAGCTGTGCCTCTACTGAGTGTCATCTACTGAGGCTCCCTATGGGTAACATAATTGGTTGGGGGCCCAGTGAAATTCACTCGCCCCCCCTAGGCTGAACCCCTACCTACGCCCCTGCTGTACGGTACAGGGCTTTTGCGACAGGTGCCCAAACTATAAACACCCGTGGTGGGACACCGCACTACGACATGTTGGGGTCTCAGCCAA
This sequence comes from Dendropsophus ebraccatus, assembly GCF_027789765.1. Taxonomy (NCBI): domain Eukaryota; kingdom Metazoa; phylum Chordata; class Amphibia; order Anura; family Hylidae; genus Dendropsophus; species Dendropsophus ebraccatus. The sequence goes on from NC_091458.1 coordinate 159,443,443, forward strand.
GTGATCCCACCTCCACTTCTTGTTGGAGGGTGACACTGGGTTGTCACCCTCACATAGGACCCAAAGATGCTGTAGGAGGACACCAGGGGAGGGTAAGGAAGGTAAGAACTGGCCGTTTGTTATTTTCTCACCAGGGCTACAATATGTAAAAAGTTATGCTTCAGCGGAATACCCCTTTAATAAACATTTCTGAAAGGCGTACCCCCAACACTTATTTTGTAAGGGATAAAAGGAGGGTAAGCCTGATGTTAACCCCCCTTCACATTTATTATGGAATTATCATGAAAAGATGCATGAAATGTCATGATTTATCATCTGAGCTGAGGTGCGTCATCTAGAACAGTGATAGGCAACCTTCTCAACTTGTGTGTTTAAATAACAAAAATATATAATTGTAAAATAATATATAACTGTATTTAATAAATCAAAAAATCCTCATCCCTCTGCACACACCCCGTACCCCACCTGATCTTTATACACACACACACACTACCCCACCTGACCCCCATCCCCCACACACACACTACCCCACCTGACCCTGACACACACATTATTCCACCTGCACCCCCCACACACACACACACACACTACCCCACCTGACCCTTACACACACACACACTATTCCACCTGACCCCCCCCCCACACACACACACACTACCCCACCTGACCCTTACACACACACACACTATTCCACCTGACCCCCCACCCACACACACACACTACCCCACCTGACCCTTACACACACACACTACCCCACCTGACCCCATCCCCCCCACATACACTACCCCACCTGACCCTTACACACACACACACATACTACCCCACCTGACCCCATCCCCCACACACACACTACCGCACCTGACCCTTACACACACACACACACTACCCCACCTGGCCCTTACACACAAACACACCCCACCTGACCCCCCCCCCCCCCACACACACACTACCCCACCTGACCCTTACACACACACACACACACACACACTACCCCACCTGACCCCATCCCCCCCACACACACTACCGCACCTGACCCTTACACACACACACACACACACACACACACACTACCCCACCTGACCCCATCCCCCACACACACACTACCGCACCTGACCCCCACCTGTTGTATAAGATTTATCATCCTCTTGTGTAAGATCACTATATGGTTTATCTGGACAGTAAGTGATACCATCTGCTCACTGGAATGATATATAATATGATAATTTTGTGTTCTTTTTTAGGCATATTTCTTTTTCCAACTTGGACTTCGTTTTTTACAAAACCAGGTACATCCCGATACTAATAACGAGAATGGAGTGGTGGCTGCCCATGCGTGGCCCGCGACATTCATTCTGGGCCGCAACTTTACTCGGTTGGATCAGGGTGGTCACAGCAAATCCAGTGGATATGGGAGAATACCCCTTTAAGGGGAACCAATCACAGGCATTGCACATATAACGGCCCGAGCAGTGCCCAAAAGAGGAGGCTATAATGTTTCTTACCAAGTTTCTTCCTCTGGCAATCCGGTAAATGGAGATGCGGTGTAGATTACTGTTAATGCGGTGTGTGGGGGGATCCATAGCTAGGCATTGCAGTGACAGCCCGCTCAGCCAATCACTGACCAAGATGGGACAGTGCCGCGGTCACTGATTGGCTGAACTGGCTGTCACTGCAGAGATGGGTTTGGTGCATAGACACGGCAGGAGGACAGCAGGGGAGTATACAGGTAAGTATGGCTTCTTTGTTATTCCCTATATACCGAAGCCAAGTGCCTATTCAATCAGCTGTCGGCCGTGCATCACTTATTACATGGAGCAACGTGCGGCCAGCGACCAATGGTTTTTAAACCTGTTGAAAGACAACAATCAGCCTTGGGGGATCATTCTCTTTATTACGCGGGTGATACTGCCCGATTTTGCCTGAATCAGCAGATAATCGCCCCATGTAATGAAGTTCAACGCAAAACTACATTAAAATATGTTATTGCAACATAAAAGTTATACAAATTCTCAATAGACAATTATCACAGGAAATGCACATATAGGGGGAGATTTATCAAACATGGTGTAAAGTGAGACTGGCTCAGTCGCCCCCGGCAACCAATCAGATTCCACCTTTTATTCCTCACAGACTCTATGGAAAACGAAAGGTGGAATCTGATTGGTTGCCGGGGGCGACTGAGCCAGTCTCACCATGTTTGATAAATCTCCCTATAGAGCTTTTTCCCTCCATTTACTACTGCATTAAATCTTCAATTCCTTGATAAAATGGTGACATCATGACCCACGGTATAAGTCTGTGAGGTGCGGGCTGTGCGGCAGCTACTGATTCCTGGGGACCTGTCCCACCTGCGCTGTGCCGTCAGCTGGATCCCCTCCGGTGTCGGACGGTCCCCCGAGTGTGTGCCGCTCTGCCTCCTCTCGTCCGCCTGCCTGCCCGACGGGACTGTAGTCCTGGTCCTCTGCGGTAATCAGGCAGCTTGGTGGTGTGGAGCTCTGTCTGCCTCCATCTCCTCACGCCGGAGCGGTCATCCTGCACGCACACAGCCCGCACCTCCGGGAATTAGAGTACTATTACACAGGCCAATGGGGGCCCGATAATAACTGTAAACGAGAGCCAAACTGCTAGATAGGGGGCTTGTTTACTGGGCCTATTACACGGCCCGATATTTGTTTAATAAGGGCTGCATGGACATCGCTACCGATCTCCTTGCAGCCCTTGCTTAAACTCTATACATTACCTATCCAGGCTGCAGGGCTCCTCTTGCGGTCTTCCTCTCCCGGGTTCCGCACGCTGCAGCTTCAGAGCGACCTATATTAGCTGAACCCGAGGAAAAGACCGCAAGAGGAGCCCTGCAGCCTGGATAGGTAATGTATAGAGTTTGGAAATCGTCAGCCGCCGGCTGTGCACCGATATTATACGTAGCGATGCGCGGTCAGCGCCCGACAATAATAGGTCCAAACCTATATATATGGTCAGCTGATGATTGTTTATTACACGGAGAGATAATCGGCCGGATAGGGCTGATTCGGCCGATTATTGTTCCGTGTAATAGGGCCCTTACCGTGTGGCGGTCTCTCTCCCGTCCTGCAGCCAGAGGACAGCTGAGGAGATGAGGGAGACAGAGCAGCCTCACACCACTGAGCAGCCTGATCACCGCAGGGGGAGGGCACCGGGGCTCACTCTAGACTCCAGTCCTGGTGAGCTGGTGTGAGGAGGCCGAGAGGAGGCAGAGCGGCACACACTCAGGGGACCGAACGACTTCGGAGGGGGATCCAGCTGACGGCACAGTGCAGGTGGGACAGGTCCCCGAAAATCAGGATGTTAGGGAGGCTGTGATCGCATCCACCACAGCAGCGGCCACTGCACAACCTGCACCTCAGGGACTTGTACAGTGGGTCGTGATGTCACCATTTTATCAAGGAATCAAAGACCTGTAAAAACTGTATGCTCTGCAGATGGGAGAAAGTTCACGTTGTCCTCACAGTAATATAATGGAGAACTTTTTTACCTTATCTGTTTGGTTTCTTGTTCCTCTTTCTGTCTGTTTGTTTATTTAGTTATATATTCTCTTTAATTATTTTTTTTTTCACTTTCAGGAAGTCCTTTGGCCTCAAATTATAATCAGCTCCCTGGCCGGGGTTGTCACTGCCCTCACAAACTATTTACTACTCTTCGTTTTAGAAATAGGAGTCATGTAAGTCCTTACTGAACACGTATTTGTATGCTACAAAGTCCCTGTCCCTAATATATACCGGTGCCTGGTGCTGTATATGCGATGCTACAGATGTTGGATGGGTGCAGGAATCGGGGCAGCTGTAGGATGTAGTGTGGTCACGGTTTAGGCACGAGGGTGCTACAGCTGGAAGCCGGGCTCCTGACCATGCGGGAATACTGGGCGTGCGATTCTTCGTTGTCCTTAGTCAGGGCACCAATGATCACACCAATGCCAAGGTTCAGAAACAACGGTAGTTGTATATTTATTGTAACGGTGGTAACTAGTAGTAACAGTCTCTCCGGATGCAGCCGGGTATAAGGCAATCTTGAATAAAGCAGAATAATGGGTGATGCTGCAATAGGCTGTGAGAGTAGCGTGCTGAATAATGGGAGTAGTAGTGATACTGAAGTTGAGATGCTGGGTGGAATGAGACTTGAATTGAATACTTGCTGTTGATGATTTGAGAAGATGATGATGAGAGGAACTGAAGAATGACTGAAGAATCGACACCCAGATGAGAATCTTGAGACTTGAGACAGGAACACAGCCAGTGGACTGGAGCAGCAAAGCAAACGCAGGTCTCTCTCCTTAGCAGGGAGAGAGGACAAACACAACTTGTCTCCTGAAGGTGGAGGACAAGACTCGACTCACGACCTACCCCCTCTGTGGCAGGGAATAGACTGAGGTAGCACAGGAAGTCACATGGTAACCCCAGCCAAAAGCTCGATGACCATTGGTGTTACCATGGAAGCAGGGCACAGTCACGTGACATCCAGCCATTGCATCATCACACCATTAGGCATATACAGAGGAATATACATGAGGAGTACCATCCTTGAACACTAGGAGGCGACATAATACCTTTAGACACTGATACCTGAATACACATGCAATAAATGACTGAAATGGCAGACCTAAATATTGAGAAGGGTGACACAATACACGCAGTTTGCAGTGGACCATAGCTTTCCAGAACAGAACTGTTTACAATGAAAGTGTGAGCATAAGAAGGGCTGTTCTGGGACACTGCATATACAGTATATACCATGTGTGGTGCCCGGTGCTGTATACAGTATATGCCATGTGTGGTGCCATGTGTGGTGCCCCGTGCTGTATACAGTATATACCATGTGTGGTGCCCGGTGCTGTATACAGTATATGCCATGTGCGGTGCCCCGTGCTGTATACAGTATATACCATGTGTGGTGCCCGGTGCTGTATACAGTATATGCCATGTGTGGTGCCCCGTGCTGTATACAGTATATACCATGTGTGGTGCCCGGTGCTGTATACAGTATATGCCATGTGTGGTGCCCCGTGCTGTATACAGTATATACCATGTGTGGTGCCCGGTGCTGTATACAGTATATGCCATGTGTGGTGCCCGGTGCTGTATACAGTATATGCCATGTGCGGTGCCCCGTGCTGTATACAGTATATACCATGTGCGGTGCCCGATGCTGTATACAGTATATGCTATGTGTGGTGTCCGGTGCTGTATACAGTATATGCCATGTGTGGTGTCCGGTGCTGTATACAGTATATGCCATGTGTGGTGCCCGGTGCTGTATACAGTATATGCCATGTGCGGTGCCCCGTGCTGTATACAGTATATACCATGTGTGGTGCCCGATGCTGTATACAGTATATGCCATGTGTGGTGTCCGGTGCTGTATACAGTATATGCCATGTGCGGTGCCCGGTGCTGTATACAGTATATGCCATGTGCGGTGCCCCGTGCTGTATACAGTATATACCATGTGTGGTGCCCGATGCTGTATACAGTATATGCCATGTGTGGTGTCCGGTGCTGTATACAGTATATACCATGTGTGGTGCCCCGTGCTGTATACAGTATATGCCATGTATGGTGCCCGGTGCTGTATACAGTATATGCCATGTGTGGTGCCCGGTGCTGTATACAGTATATGATATGTGTGGTGCCTGGTGCTGTATACAGTATATGCCATGTGTGGTGCCCGGTGCTGTATACAGTATATGCCATGTGCGGTGCCCCGTGCTGTATACAGTATATACCATGTGTGGTGCCCGATGCTGTATACAGTATATGCCATGTGCGGTGCCCCGTGCTGTATACAGTATATACCATGTGTGGTGCCCCGTGCTGTATACAGTATATGCCATGTATGGTGCCCGGTGCTGTATACAGTATATGCCATGTGTGGTGCCCGGTGCTGTATACAGTATATGCCATGTGTGGTGCCCGGTGCTGTATACAGTATATGCCATGTGTGGTGCCCGGTGCTGTATACAGTATATGCCATGTGTGGTGCCCGGTGCTGTATACAGTATATGCCATGTGTGGTGCCCGGTGCTGTATACAGTATATGCCATGTGCGGTGCCCGGTGCTGTATACAGTATATGCCATGTGTGGTGCCCGGTGCTGTATACAGTATATACCATGTGTGGTGCCCGGTGCTGTATACAGTATATGCCATGTGTGGTGCCCGGTGCTGTATACAGTATATGCCATGTGTGGTGCCCGGTGCTGTATACAGTATATACCATGTGTGGTGCCCGGTGCTGTATACAGTATATGCCATGTGTGGTGCCCGGTGCTGTATACAGTATATGCCATGTGTGGTGCCCGGTGCTGTATACAGTATATGCCATGTGTGGTGCCCGGTGCAAAACTGTGCTCCTATCTCCAGCATCTCGGCCTCTTTTGATGCCCCCTATGATTTTAGAAGCCTTGGCAGCTGCTGCCTGGCACTGATCATTAAAGGGGTTATCCAGCGAAAATCCCTGAGGAGGCAGACAGGTCCCACCAGCAGGCCGGTGGCTTTCCCATTAGGTAGGAAGGTATTATCCACCTCTTCTTATTTAGCACCCCCCCCCCCCCCCCCCCCTCACCGGCATAAAAACAAATAAAAGTAACTCCCCTTCTCCCCACTCCCATGCTGATCAGCAGAGTATTCTATAACCTTGACTCATCAGGGCGTCGGGCCTACAGAAGTGATGGGGCAAGAAACCAATAGCTATAGGCTGAATGCTGTAAGTCAGGCACATAGTCATAGTCTCTGGAGCTGCTGAAGATATCTGAGCACTGGATTTGGCTATCCTTGGCAGGTCCATAGGAAATGAATGGAGAGGCGTGCATGTGTGACTTGCAACAAAACTTGGTTCTTAAGATTACGAGGGTCCCAGTGGTCGTACCCCCACGACCTGACACTTATTCCCTGTCCTGTGGGTAGGGAATAAGTGATTAAACCTGGAATACACCTTAAGGCTATGTTCACACACAGAAGTGGATAGAAAACACAGGAAAGCTATGCTCACACACTGTTGAAATCGAGTGGATATCCGCCATTTAATGGCAAATAATGCCCGTTGTTCTGAAATAACAGCCGTTATTTGCCATTAAATGATGGCCATCCACTCAATCTTAGCAGTGTGTGAGCATAGCCTTTCTGTGTTCTCTATCTACTTCTGGTTTTAGTTGCAAAATACTGAGTAATATACTGAGCATAAATAGTGTGGGAACATAGACTCATGAGGTAATTGAGCAGTAATCAGTCATTTTCAGTTCTCCTGGAGCCGGCGAGCCTGTCTGTGTGCCCAGGCACTCCCCTCCCTTCTTCCACCAGCCGCCCCCATCCATAGAGTGGCCCAGCTCGTAACTTGATTCCTGAGCTACTGGAGGGGCCTAAGCTTTTGAAATCAAGAAGACTTCTTTCTTATGCGTTCCTATAACAGTATAGGAATATATATATATATATATATATATATATATATATATATATATATATATATATATACTGACCTTATGCTTTTGTTCCTTAGAGGTGGAGCTTTGGCAATCGCCGTAGGTGCATTACTTAAGTGTATCCTACTGTTCCTTTATATCTACGTCAGAAAGTTGCATGTTATATCTTGGCCAGGTACGTTCCTCTATGTTATTGTCTTATAATGTATTGTAATGTAACGTAAAGTTTGTGCGTCCCTGGTCGTTTCTTGACCTATAGAGATTGTCTTTCAGCGACCATTCACACAGCTTCAGCAGCGCTCCTCGGATTTATATGCCAGGAGAAGGCCCCCAGTGCATATGTCTAACGTATTCATAGAAACCCTATCATGGGCCGTTGCTATGGTTAAACCGTCTCTATCATTTGGAAATACTTTTAATATGTCAAAAATTTCTATTGGTTGGGATCGAGTGGCCATACCCCCACTGATCTTAAAAAGACAACCCTAAAAATCTCCCCACCAACAATATGTTCTCCCAGGGGCAGATACTCCAGGTACCTGGAAAAGCTGGATCCAGTCCTGGAAGAAGTTTCCCAGTACTGGATCCAGCTTTTCCAGGCACCCGGAGCAGCCTGGACTTCACAAGCAGCCGGCAGATAAGCAGATTGCCGAGCTAACAAAGCGCTTCACTGCATTACTGTAAATTCATCTCTATATAGTAGTATCAGCCACCATATAAAATGACAGGTGTAAATTATAATCCACGTCTACACGCGTCTCTTAGTGAATCTGAATGGAGGAAAGGGAGCGGGGCCTAATGTAAGATCAGCCTATGAGTACGCCCGTCTCCCCCATAATAATTAAAGTGCAGTTACATCTTGTGACCCACAAGTGGCGTCTTCTCCGATCAGAGGCGTTTCATTTATCTTCTTCTCCGTCCAGCCTAGACTGCCATGAATTTGCTAGACAAACATCTTCAGCACCCTCACCTCCTTTATACTTCAGATAATTCAGACTATATACCCCTTGTGTGCAACACATAGTTTTGTTGCCCCTCAAACAGTAAGTTTCCCCTTCGTGCCTCCATGTGGTATTTTGCCCCCCAATAGTCCCCACACACAGTAGCTAAACCCTCTTATATTGCATCACACAATAGCACCCCAAAATGTGTTACCCCCTGCATGCTTTATATAGCCCCTAATAGTGCCCCACAAGGTAGTTGATCCCTCAGTATTGCCCCCACACAGTAGTTAGCCTCCACACTACTGCTCCCCCAGTATGGCCGCTCCTCTTCTGCCTAATGAAGCGCGGTGCAGGATGTGAAACCCTCAGCTGCTCCTCACTGGGCTGCAGGATTAGATCAGCCTGGGATGGATTAGAGGGATAATAGGATAGAGATTTGATGGTGTTATTACAGGTAGGTGGTGCTCACCTGGGGCAGGTAGCCTTGGTTTCTCGGGATAGCCTGGGAGCCCTGGGAGTGGGGGCTGCAGTAAAATATGATTACTTTAAGCATCCATGGCCCGCTGAAGAGTCATGCGTCCGAAACATCTGCCATAGTATTAGTATAATCTGCCATAGTATTAGTATAATCTGCCATAGTATTAGTATAATCTGCCATAGTATTAGTATAATCTGCCATAGTATTAGTATAATCTGTCATAGTATTAGTATAATCTGGTATATTATTAGTATAGTATTAGTATAATCTGTCATAGTATTAGTATAATCTGGTATATTATTAGTATAGTATTAGTATAATCTGTCATAGTATTAGTATAATCTGTCATAGTATTAGTATAATCTGGTATAATCTGCCATAGTATTAGTATAATCTGTCATAGTATTAGTATAATCTGTCATAGTATTAGTATAATCTGTCATAGTATTAGTATAATCTGTCATAGTATTAGTATAATCTGGTATAATCTGCCATAGTATTAGTATAATCTGGTATAATCTGCCATAGTATAATCGGGTATAGTATTAGTATAATGTGGTATAGTATTAGTATTATCGGGTATAATCTGGTATAATGTGGTATAGTATTAGTATTATCTGGTATAGTATTAGTATAATCTGCCATAGTATTAGTATAATCTGGTATAATCTGGTATAGTATTAGTATAATGTGGTATAGTATTAGTATAATCTGGTATAGTATTAGCATAATATCTCTGTTATAGTGTTCCTGTAGTCGTCCTGTGTTTCTATCCCTGTAATATTCTCCTCTTCCTCCTCCAGGTTGGTCACTTGAATGTCTGAATGACTGGGGACCTTTCCTGGCGCTGGGGATTCCCGGAATACTAATACACAGTATTGATTTTTGGGCTTTTGAACTGGCGATGATTCTATCAGGTTATTATTCCGTCTCCCTTTGTTACTTTCCCATCTGTAATAAATTCATCTACTTAAAACTTTTACAAATGTTGTAGGTCTCAAGGATCTGGTGGAACTTGAAGGGCAATCGATTATAATTCAGTTATTAGACTTTTTACAGAAGGTACGGCAGGATGATGTGCGCACTATTTCTGTGTTATTTGTATTATTAGATTTCAGTGTTTTCTTATGTTATTATGTCTGATACTTTGCAGATCCCATTTGCTTTTGGAATAGCTGCCAGTGTCCGGGTCGGGGGCCATCTAGGAGCTGAGAGGACCGATCAGGCCATAAAATCTGCCAAACTCAGCATGATTATTGCAGGTAGAAATAATAACCTGTACAAAGACTGTTCCTGTATATACATGGAGAAACCTTAGAGATATAATATTCCTCAGGCCGTAGACATCTGTCTCTATCTGATTCATACAGGATGGCACTCACCAGCGTTGTCATTGTCCTGTTCGCTCCTCTATTGCAGTGACACCTCTGGCCACTAGGGTGCGCATGCGGCCAACTGCCCCAGATTTATAGAGGCGGCTTGTCTCCACCTGCCACTTGCCTCTATTTAAACGGAACGTTTATCATTCCGATTTTCACAATAACGATCTCATTTGAGCGATAATCGGCTCGTGTAAAAACTGCAAACGATCAAGCGACAAGCGAGAAATCGTTCATCGTGATCTTTAAAGGACAACTTTCACGAATTTTTTTTTTAGCTTATTCAACACACAATACAAAGTTATATAACTAAATAAGCGGTGACTTTCCGACCCTCCGACCCCCCCAGAAGTTAAATAAAATATACATTACCAATTACTGTCTTGTGACGATGTCGTCAGAGCCGGGGGGGATGGGGGGCGGGCCAGATCTTCTTCCTCCTCGGCGTCTTCTGCTGAACTGAATAGGAGACGAAAAGGCTGCTGGTGCACTTATGCACCAGCAGCCTTTTCATTGGCTGGAGAGCATCACATGGCTTCCAGCTTGCTCAGCCCTGATTGGCTGCCTTTTCCCTCTCATGGACCCGGAAGTGAGGGAGAACCCAGGACGGCGGCAAAAGGTGACGGAGACGCAGGCGGCGGGTGATTCAAGTGGCGATCGTCACCGGAGGGATGGTAAGTATGCAGTGTGTGTGTCTGTGGGGTTTTTTTTCAGGTCCCCTGGGAGTTCTCCTTTAAACATGTTCTCAAATCGTCGTTGGTCGTTCGCTGAAAATTCGCAGATCGCTTCGTGTAAACAATTTCACAGATTCACTCTATGTGGGAGATGGGCTCAAGCCATCTTAAAACTATCGCAATAACGTTTTTTTCTAACTATTTTCTATCTCTTTGTCTCAACGCTGATTGTTATAAAAACCAAACCGTTGCTTCAAAAACGTTAAACAATCGATCGGGCAAATTATCGCTCTGTGTAAACGGACCATTAGTGCAAGACGACGGCTGTTATTAATATTCATGATCATAAATAACGGCCGTTGTGTGATCACAGCCTGAAGAGAAGGTGTCATCTACATTTTCTTTTACTGATTAGAGTCTTTGTTCTTTTATTCTATTGTCTGACACACAATTGTATATCCCGTATACTAGCATAGACTCTGGGGTCCCTACTATCCCGTACTAGCATAGACTCTGGGGTCCCTACTATCCCGTACTAGCATAGACTCTGGGGTCCCTACTATCCCGTACTAGCATAGACTCTGGGGTCCCTACTATCCCGTACTAGCATAGACTCTGGGGTCCCTACTATCCCATACTAGCATAGACTCTGGGGTCCCTACTATCCCGTACTAGCATAGACTCTGGGGTCCCTACTATCCCGTACTAGCATAGACTCTGGGGTCCCTACTATCCCGTACTAGCATAGACTCTGGGGTCCCTACTATCCCGTACTAGCATAGACTCTGGGGTCCCTACTATCCCGTACTAGCATAGAATCTGGGGTCCCTACTATCCCGTACTAGCATAGAATCTGGGGTCCCTACTATCCCGTACTAGCATAGAATCTGGGGTCCCTACTATCCCGTACTAGCATAGACTCTGGGGTCCCTACTATCCCATATACTAGCATAGACTCTGGGGTCCCTACTATCCCATATACTAGCATAGACTCTGGGGTCCCTACTATCCCATACTAGCATAGAATCTGGGGTCCCTACTATCCCGTACTAGCATAGACTCTGGGGTCCCTACTATCCCGTACTAGCATAGACTCTGGGGTCCCTACTATCCCATATACTAGCATAGACTCTGGGGTCCCTACTATCCCATATACTAGCATAGACTCTGGGGTCCCTACTATCCCATATACTAGCATAGAATCTGGGGTCCCTACTATCCCATATACTAGCATAGACTCTCCTCTCTACTCACGACCTATCGCCATCTTTGATGTCTCTTTCAGGGACTCTCGCTCTGTTCGTTTCCATCTTACTGATCGCGCTCAGACGTTTCCTCGGGGAAATATTTACCAGTGAGAAGTAAGTGACCATTTTTAATCCTTTTTGGTAGATTACGCCTCTCACTGCCCAGACCACGTCCAGGCAAAGGGGGCCGTGACACGTAACGAGTTTGCTGCGGATTCCACGCTGAGCACATGGCCACAAATCCGCTGTGATACTCATTACTATTAGTCTATAGCCCTAGAACTTAATTGCGCTGAGAGAACGTAGCGGCAGCTTTAACTACTTCTATGCCGGGGTGGTAAAAAACGTAGACCCCATACTTACCCACTCCTGTTCCTCCATCGTGCTACCGTCTGCTTCTCCTGGTCCCCCAATCACTGGCTGTGGCGGAGGGTGGCTCTGTTCACACAATGTTTTTTCAGCTCTGTTTAAAATGACGTCCTTTATTTTAAGTCTAAAATAACGGACGTCATTTAGCAGTCTGGCCTCCCCTTAGTGCAATGACTGGTGTTTGCACATTAGTCTAGTACTAGCATAGACTCTGGGGTCCCTACTATCCCGTACTAGCATAGACTCTGGGGTCCCTACTATCCCGTACTAGCATAGACTCTGGGGTCCCTACTATCCCGTACTAGCATAGACTCTGGGGTCCCTACTATCCCGTACTAGCATAGAATCTGGGGTCCCTACTATCCCGTACTAGCATAGAATCTGGGGTCCCTACTATCCCGTACTAGCATAGAATCTGGGGTCCCTACTATCCCGTACTAGCATAGACTCTGGGGTCCCTACTATCCCATATACTAGCATAGACTCTGGGGTCCCTACTATCCCATATACTAGCATAGACTCTGGGGTCCCTACTATCCCATACTAGCATAGACTCTGGGGTCCCTACTATCCCGTACTAGCATAGACTCTGGGGTCCCTACTATCCCGTACTAGCATAGACTCTGGGGTCCCTACTATCCCGTACTAGCATAGACTCTGGGGTCCCTACTATCCCGTACTAGCATAGACTCTGGGGTCCCTACTATCCCGTACTAGCATAGAATCTGGGGTCCCTACTATCCCGTACTAGCATAGAATCTGGGGTCCCTACTATCCCGTACTAGCATAGAATCTGGGGTCCCTACTATCCCGTACTAGCATAGACTCTGGGGTCCCTACTATCCCATATACTAGCATAGACTCTGGGGTCCCTACTATCCCATATACTAGCATAGACTCTGGGGTCCCTACTATCCCATACTAGCATAGAATCTGGGGTCCCTACTATCCCGTACTAGCATAGACTCTGGGGTCCCTACTATCCCGTACTAGCATAGACTCTGGGGTCCCTACTATCCCATATACTAGCATAGACTCTGGGGTCCCTACTATCCCATATACTAGCATAGACTCTGGGGTCCCTACTATCCCATATACTAGCATAGAATCTGGGGTCCCTACTATCCCATATACTAGCATAGACTCTCCTCTCTACTCACGACCTATCGCCATCTTTGATGTCTCTTTCAGGGACTCTCGCTCTGTTCGTTTCCATCTTACTGATCGCGCTCAGACGTTTCCTCGGGGAAATATTTACCAGTGAGAAGTAAGTGACCATTTTTAATCCTTTTTGGTAGATTACGCCTCTCACTGCCCAGACCACGTCCAGGCAAAGGGGGCCGTGACACGTAACGAGTTTGCTGCGGATTCCACGCTGAGCACATGGCCACAAATCCGCTGTGATACTCATTACTATTAGTCTATAGCCCTAGAACTTAATTGCGCTGAGAGAACGTAGCGGCAGCTTTAACTACTTCTATGCCGGGGTGGTAAAAAACGTAGACCCCATACTTACCCACTCCTGTTCCTCCATCGTGCTACCGTCTGCTTCTCCTGGTCCCCCAATCACTGGCTGTGGCGGAGGGTGGCTCTGTTCACACAATGTTTTTTCAGCTCTGTTTAAAATGACGTCCGTTATTTTAGACTTAAAATAAAGGACGTCATTTAGCAGTCTGGCCTCCCCTTAGTGCAATGACTGGTGTTTGCACATTAGTCTAGTACTAGCATAGACTCTGGGGTCCCTACTATCCCGTACTAGCATAGACTCTGGGGTCCCTACTATCCCGTACTAGCATAGACTCTGGGGTCCCTACTATCCCGTACTAGCATAGACTCTGGGGTCCCTACTATCCCGTACTAGCATAGAATCTGGGGTCCCTACTATCCCGTACTAGCATAGAATCTGGGGTCCCTACTATCCCGTACTAGCATAGACTCTGGGGTCCCTACTATCCCGTACTAGCATAGACTCTGGGGTCCCTACTATCCCATATACTAGCATAGACTCTGGGGTCCCTACTATCCCATATACTAGCATAGACTCTGGGGTCCCTACTATCCCATACTAGCATAGAATCTGGGTCCCTACTATCCCGTACTAGCATAGACTCTGGGGTCCCTACTATCCCGTACTAGCATAGACTCTGGGGTCCCTACTATCCCATATACTAGCATAGACTCTGGGGTCCCTACTATCCCATATACTAGCATAGACTCTGGGGTCCCTACTATCCCATATACTAGCATAGAATCTGGGGTCCCTACTATCCCATATACTAGCATAGACTCTCCTCTCTACTCACGACCTATCGCCATCTTTGATGTCTCTTTCAGGGACTCTCGCTCTGTTCGTTTCCATCTTACTGATCGCGCTCAGACGTTTCCTCGGGGAAATATTTACCAGTGAGAAGTAAGTGACCATTTTTAATCCTTTTTGGTAGATTACGCCTCTCACTGCCCAGACCACGTCCAGGCAAAGAGGGCCGTGACACGTAACGAGTTTGCTGCGGATTCCACGCTGAGCACATGGCCACAAATCCGCTGTGATACTCATTACTATTAGTCTATAGCCCTAGAACTTAATTGCGCTGAGAGAACGTAGCGGCAGCTTTAACTACTTCTATGCCGGGGTGGTAAAAAACGTAGACCCCATACTTACCCACTCCTGTTCCTCCATCGTGCTACCGTCTGCTTCTCCTGGTCCCCCAATCACTGGCTGTGGCGGAGGGTGGCTCTGTTCACACAATGTTTTTTCAGCTCTGTTTAAAATGACGTCCTTTATTTTAAGTCTAAAATAACGGACGTCATTTAGCAGTCTGGCCTCCCCTTAGTGCAATGACTGGTGTTTGCACATTAGTCTAGTTTGGCCGTTGGATGCGGCTTAATTGAAAAGTCCGTTGAATTTAATAGTAAAAACGGAGAAAGAACGGTGACAAAAGAAAAACTGTGTGTGACCAACTAGTAAAAATGTCCCGTTTTCAAAAGACGTCCGAAAATAAGGATCATGTTCATTATTTTGACGTCCGCGGTAAAAACGTCCGTTATTTAATACACTGTGTGCATTGGACGTCCGTCTTTCCATTCACTTCAATGCATTGCCATTGCAGTCAGTTTCAATTGCGGCAATAACGGACATTTTTTAAATATCAAAATCGGGCGCCTTTTCTCTATTTTTGACGTTGTGTGAACATAGCCGGTCCCAGAGCGGTGATCCAGAGCTGGAGAGGGGAGTTAGGGCCCTATTCCACCAGCCGATTATCGTTTTCATAATCGTTAACGATTAACGATCTCAAACGACCGCTATTGTGAAAGACCTGAAAACGTTCACTCATTTCCATGGAACGATAATCGTTACTTATGATGGTATTTGCGATCGTTTTTTCCTCGCTATTTCTTCGCTATTGCTTTCTTATCTACTGCGAACGACGTCTTATTCAATGCGAACGTTTTGTGAACGAGCAACGATAAAAATAGGTCCAGGTCTTATAAAGCGATCAACGATTTCTCGTTCGGTCGTTAATCGTTAACTACATTTCAACCGAACGATTATCGTTTAGATTAGAACGATTTAACGATAATCTGAACAATAATCGTCCGGTGGAATAGGGCCCTTAGTATTGTTTGGTTTGTTATGTCCCAGACTACCCCCCCCCCCTCGTCGTGCCGTCTGCCGTAAGGAAAAAGACTAAAACCACTAAAAGATTAGAGTAGAAACACTTTAAATGACTCTGATCCTTTTGTTTCTTCTAGGGACGTCTTATTGCTGGTGTATCGGACCATTCCTGTCTGTGCGTTATTTTACGTTTTTATCCCGTCAGTTGTGAGTATGCGACAATTTATTACATGGCTCCGTTAGCAAATTATTGTTTTTTATGCCCAATTAATCGTGATTTTCAAGGTCTGTGGATGACGTCCGCTATCTTCCTCCCCTGGTCCGTGAAAAGCCGTCCGTTTTGCACCTGCGTCCGTGTTTTTCAAGAATCTTTTTAAAGCTTCCAGTGATTACATCACAGATCTGTGATAGGGCCTTAGTCCTCACAGAATGTAACGCAGTCAGGGGGACCCCACAGTGTGGTGGATGGTGGGCGCAATGTTGTCATCCGCTGCTGTTGTCCTAATGGCTGCAATTCCTTTATTTGCACTGGATTAATTTTTGGAAAAAGTTTGGTTTCTTTCTTCAGAATCCTGATTTCTTTGTATCTGCTATTTGCACAGGACGTCTTTATTGGAATTCTCAAAGGCGTGGGGAAGCCGCAGGTTGCAGCAGTAGCCTATTTCGGTGGACACTGCTTTATAGCTTTTCCTATTGGAGTCCCTCTAATGTTTCTAGCGAAACTTGGAATACAAGGTAAGACCATAAAGATACAGACTGACTGATCCTGAGGAGCCGCGGGGGGCATGATTTACCCCCAGACTTTCTTCACTATACACCTGGTGATACTGATCCCAACGCAGCCCAGACCGACAGCTGAAGGCCGATCTGGAGGAGCAAGCGAGCACCAACCTGTCAGATCAGTGCTCGCTAGCTCCTCGCTCCGTGCCAGCGCTATTATGTGCCGGCAGCGAGTGGGTAACAGCGGGGGGAGTGGAGCCCATAGGCGATAGTGGCAGTCTGCTGCAGCCGCCCCAATTACATGGAGTGATGGCCAGCAGACCATAGTTATCATTGTAGGTTTTTTTTCAACATGTTGAAAGACGACATCTTGCTTGCCCTTTAAAGGGGTAGTGCGGCGCTCAACATTTATTCACTAAATAACACACATTACAAGGTTATACAACTTTGTAATGTGTGTTATTTAAGTGAATGGCCCCCTTCCCCGTGTTCCCCCCGACCTGGAAGTGTAGTGCATTATACTAACGTATTCATCTTCGGGAGGCCACAAATTAGAAAGTTGTATAACTTTGTAATGTGTGTTATTTAGTGAATGAATGTTAAACGCCGCACTACCCCTTTAACAGTAACGGCCAATTATCGCCTTAAGCTTCTGATTATGTAAGCAAAAAGACTCCCATAAAAACCCTGCAAATGTGGAAGCCCAGGGTCCTTTCACACGGCTGATTATCGACAGGCAGGCACCCACAGCCCATGTAAAAGAGCCAGTGATCGGCCGATGAGCTAGAAATGTCATTCGTCAGCTGATCGCACCTTTTGTAGTCGTCTGTAAATCTTCAGGGATGTGTGGGCGACTACCATGAAGTTAATGGGAGACACAAACAGCGATCTTTTATAATTGAGGGTTACAAGGCTATGTTC
Organism: Dendropsophus ebraccatus; assembly: GCF_027789765.1. Classification (NCBI taxonomy): domain Eukaryota; kingdom Metazoa; phylum Chordata; class Amphibia; order Anura; family Hylidae; genus Dendropsophus; species Dendropsophus ebraccatus. Next base: position 159,461,234 of record NC_091458.1, read on the forward strand.
ATACATGGTGTTTAATTTATGTGTTTTTGCCGTGAATTGTGCAATTGCAGTAAAATATTGCTATTTTTGCAGCGATTTCATCAATTATGCCACAGTTCCATGTATTAGGAAGTCTCTCTTGGAGAACCCCTGGAAAGCTTGGTTTATTATAAGAAAGTATTCCTAAGGCGGGATGGACCCCCCCTCCCCCCCTCCATGCCCATAGACCACCCTTACATACTAGTGTCCAGGGTCGGCTCCAGGTTTTTGTGGGCCCTTGGTCGAGAGAGACTCAGCGGGACCCTTTGTATAGCACATCTCAGGGCACACCTACCAAATAGGTTGATCTGAGGCGATCGCTCTCAGTTTCCTCTCTATCTGGCCCAGACCACCATGATGATTTTTTCAAGTTACAATTCTTCTCTTCAGAGCCTGTGAGACAAACATATTAGGCTCCGCACATTTTCAGCAACTTCCTTCATTTTCCCCACCCATAGGCTCCCATACAGTAGTAATTCTGCTGCTTGGTGTCATGTGCAGTAAAGTAAGGAGGTTTGTGGGTCCTGTACTGTGCCCCCATATAGTAATAATGTCCCCATGCTGTGCCCCCCATATAGTAATAATGTCCCCATGCTGTGCCCTCAATATAAATGTAAAAATGCCCTCTGTCCCCATAGTATATACCCCTGCTCTGTCTGCCCCCATAGTAATGTCTCCTGCTCTGCTTGCCACCATAGTAATGTCCCCTGCCCCATAGTAATGTCCTCTGCTCCCATAGTAATGCCCCCTGCTCTGCCCCCCTAGTAATGCCCCCTGCTCTGCCCCATAGTAATGCCCCCTGCTCTGCCCCATAGTAATGTCCACTGCCCCCATAGTAATGCCCCTGCTCTGCCCCCATAGTAATGCCCCCTACTCTGTCTCCTGCTATGCCCCCATAGTAATGCTCCTGCTCTGCCCCCCTAGTAATGTCTCCTGCTCTGCCCCCATAGTAATGCCCCCTACTCTGTCTCCTGCTATGCCCCCATACTAATGCCCCCTGCTCTGCCCCATAGTAATGCCCCCTGCCCCCATAGTAATGCTCCTGCTCTGCCACCCTAGTAATGTCTCCTGCTCTGCCCCCATAGTAATGCCCCCTGCTCTGTCTCCTGCTATGCCCCATAGTAATGCCCCCTGCCCCCCTAGTAATGTTCCCTGCTGTCCCGTAGTAATGCACCCATAGAAATGCCCCTTTCTCTGCTCCCATAGAAATTTCCCCTTTTCTCCCTCAACACAAGAAAAAAAAAAAAAAAAAAATCATACCCACCTAATCTAGGAGGACTACAACTCCAAGCATGTCCAGAGGACATTATAGGAGATATAAGAGGAGAACTCCCGCATACAGAGGAGAGGTATAAGTGAGCCCCGTCCCCTCATGTCACACGACAATGATCACAGGTCCTTCATCCACCAGCATCCTCTCCCATTCTCAGCCCCGCCCCCTTATGATGTCACCACAGGTCCTTCCCCATGGCTCGGCAGCAGACAGGCAGGTCCTTTACCCTGTAGCTGTCATTATCAATGTGCAGGGCCGGCGTCAGCACCCGGCTCACTGCTCGGGCAAGTGTCGGGGGCCCCTTCAGTGGCTGTGGGCCCCGGCACGTGCCCGAGTAAGCCGGGTGCTGACGCTGGCCCTGCTAGTGTCCAATCACATTTTGTTAGTAAAATTTACTTAAATTAAGAAAAAAATTGCATATTGGAAATGAATCATAAATCACACGGCTGAATATCCAGACCGATGCAAACAACTGGATAACCGGAGACGTGACAATTACTTTGCTGTTCTTGGAATCAGTGTCGGACTGGGGTACCTTGGGCCCACCAGGGAAATTGATTCTAGGGGCCCACCCTACATACATATACATAACCAGCGCCAAACCTTTAACCTTAGTAAAGCAACATTGCATTCAGCAGTGTATGTGACCAGCGACATAGCCCCCTGTCAGTCACAATCGTTTCTGTGGCAGCATATGCAAATAGCATAGAGTGACATATAGGTTTCTTACATGAAGCAGGGACACCTATCATCCAGACAGGAGTATAACTTGCAGTAATCTACCAGGTTTAGAGAATTTTCCTAGTACTTAGGCTGTGTTTACACATGGCATTTTTGTTGGGTTTTTCATGCCATTTTGCCATAATTTTAGCTACGGTAAAATTGTGCTACTTTATCATGATTTATGCAATAGCATTAAAACACCATTTATGTAGAAACTTCACTGAAAATGCAACAATATTGCTGCAAAAAAATATAAAACATAAAAAATGCCACATGTGAACACAGCCTTAGAAACATAGAAGATAAGAGAAAATGACCATCCACTCCTTTATTAAAATCTCCAGCCGAGGAGACCATGACGGAATATTCTATCCTCAGAACATCAAGGGGTCAGGCTAGAATAAGACCTTTAAGGACTGCCATGAAAGGCATATCAGTGGTCATTAAAGCATTAATGTCAATATGAAAGACAAATTTGACATGTCAGACAGATATGATAAAAATTATTGGTCGAATGTGCATTCCTCATGACTCTTAAAGCCCCTTAAATGTTTCTTTTTTATATATTGATACCAGAGCCTTCTATTTCCACCCCCTCCCCGGCCGTACACGGATTATACAGCTGGCCCGGAGTACCCCTTTAAGCTTATATGTACAGTCTACATTCATACTGCATACATTTTAAATAAAATCTATAGAAAACTTGTAGAGAGCCTACTATTTCTGTCTCCTCTGTATATGTCTCTAAACATCTATAGAACTACACACTACATAATATACACTGTATACATAATAGAGGTGCCCACACACAGACAGGCACATGACACAGACACAAAAATGCAAACACACCAAGACCAACATACAGACACAAGCAGATTACACACACACACACACATATAGAGAGATAACACTCACATGAACAGACACATGATATACATGTACAAACACTCACACTAGGGCTGGGCGATATGGGCAAAAAATAAAATCTCGATTCTTTTAAAAAATTTTCTGGATTTAAATCTCGATTTTTTATTTATTTATTTTTGGGATAATTATGATGGGTGTAGTAGTAGAAGCATAGTGGATAAGGGATGTAGTAACAGAAGCATAGAAGATTGTGTAGTACTTATATACACACACTGACTTATATACCCTCACACACACTGACTTATATACCCTCACACACACTGACTTATATACACACACTGACTTATATACCCTCACACACACACTGACTTATATACCCTCACACACACACTGACTTATATACCCTCACACACACACTGACTTATATACCCTCACACACACACTGACTTATATACCCTCACACACACACTGACTTATATACACACACTGACTTATATACCGTCACACACACACTGACTTATATACCCTCACACACACTGACTTATATACCCTCACACACACTGACTTATATACCCTCACACACACTGACTTATATACACACACTGACTTATATACACACACTGGCTTATATACACACACACTGACTTATATACACTCACACACACTGACTTATATACACTCACACACACTGACTTATATACCCTCACACACACACACTGACTTATATACACTCACACTGACTTATATACCCTCACACACACTGACTTATATACACACACACTGACTTATATACCCTCACACACACTGACTTATATACCCTCACACACACTGACTTATATACCCTCACACACACTGACTTATATACACTCACACACACTGACTTATATACCCTCACACACACTGACTTATATACACACACACTGACTTATATACACACACACTGACTTATATACACACACACTGACTTATATACCCTCACACACACACTGACTTATATACCCTCACACACACACTGACTTATATACACACACTGACTTATATACCGTCACACACACACTGACTTATATACCCTCACACACACTGACTTATATACCCTCACACACACTGACTTATATACACACACTGGCTTATATACACACACACTGACTTATATACACTCACACACACTGACTTATATACACTCACACACACTGACTTATATACCCTCACACACACACACTGACTTATATACACTCACACTGACTTATATACCCTCACACACACTGACTTATATACACACACACTGACTTATATACCCTCACACACACTGACTTATATACCCTCACACACACTGACTTATATACCCTCACACACACTGACTTATATACCCTCACACACACTGACTTATATACCCTCACACACACTGACTTATATACCCTCACACACACTGACTTATATACACTCACACACACTGACTTATATACACTCACACACACTGACTTATATACCCTCACACACACTGACTTATATACACACACACTGACTTATATACACACACACTGACTTATATACCCTCACACACACTGACTTATATACCCTCACACACACTGACTTATATACACTCACACACACTGACTTATATACCCTCACACACACTGACTTATATACCCTCACACACACTGACTTATATACCCTCACACACACTGACTTATATACACTCACACACACTGACTTATATACCCTCACACACACTGACTTATATACCCTCACACACACTGACTTATATACCCTCACACACACTGACTTATATACACTCACACACACTGACTTATATACCCTCACACACACTGACTTATATACACACACACTGACTTATATACACACACACTGACTTATATACACACACACTGACTTATATACCCTCACACACACACTGACTTATATACCCTCACACACACACTGACTTATATACACACACTGACTTATATACCGTCACACACACACTGACTTATATACCCTCACACACACTGACTTATATACCCTCACACACACTGACTTATATACACACACTGGCTTATATACACACACACTGACTTATATACACTCACACACACTGACTTATATACACTCACACACACTGACTTATATACCCTCACACACACACACTGACTTATATACACTCACACTGACTTATATACCCTCACACACACTGACTTATATACACACACACTGACTTATATACCCTCACACACACTGACTTATATACCCTCACACACACTGACTTATATACCCTCACACACACTGACTTATATACACTCACACACACTGACTTATATACACTCACACACACTGACTTATATACACTCACACACACTGACTTATATACCCTCACACACACTGACTTATATACACACACACTGACTTATATACACACACACTGACTTATATACCCTCACACACACTGACTTATATACCCTCACACACACTGACTTATATACACTCACACACACTGACTTATATACCCTCACACACACTGACTTATATACCCTCACACACACTGACTTATATACCCTCACACACACTGACTTATATACCCTCACACACACTGACTTATATACACACACACTGACTTATATACACACACACTGACTTATATACACACACACTGACTTATATACACACACACTGACTTATATACCCTCACACACACTGACTTATATACCCTCACACACACTGACTTATATACCCTCACACACACTGACTTATATACCCTCACACACACTGACTTATATACCCTCACACACACTGACTTATATACACACACACTGACTTATATACACACACACTGACTTATATACACACACACTGACTTATATACACTTACTCACACACACTGACTTATATACACTTACTCACACACACTGACTTATATACCCTCACACACACACTGACTTATATATACCCTCACACACACACTGACTTATATACACTCACACACACTGACTTATATACACACACACTGACTTATATACACTTACTCACACACACTGACTTATATACACTTACTCACACACACTGACTTATATACCCTCACACACACTGACTTATATACACTTACTCACACACACTGACTTATATACACTTACTCACACACACTGACTTATATACCCTCACACACACTGACTTATATACACTTACTCACACACACTGACTTATATACACTTACTCACACACACTGACTTATATACCCTCACACACACTGACTTATATACACTTACTCACACACACTGACTTATATACACTTACTCACACACACTGACTTATATACACTTACTCACACACACTGACTTATATACACTTACTCACACACACTGACTTATATACCCTCACACACACTGACTTATATACACTTACTCACACACACTGACTTATATACACTTACTCACACACACTGACTTATATACACTTACTCACACACACTGACTTATATACACTTACTCACACACACTGACTTATATACACTTACTCACACACACTGACTTATATACACTTACTCACACACACTGACTTATATACACACACACTGACTTATATACCCTCACACACACTGACTTATATATACTTACTCACACACACTGACTTTTTATGCAGGAAGCTCCAGGGGTCCATTAGTCTCCATCTTCAGTCTCCTCTTCCGTGCAGGCTGCAGCCTCTCCCCCTTCTCCCCAGCACCGACTCCACACACAGCAGCAGGAGGGGGGAGACATCACTGCAGGGGGATGGAGGGGGCCCTGCTGCTGCTTCTCTGTGCAGCTTTCTGCATGTCCCTGCTGCCACACGTGGGCTCCTGACAGGCAGGAAGAGAGACACTCCCGAAGCTAATCAGGACCGGACCGTTCCACTTACAGTACAGGGGGAGGGGGGCCTATGAGTTTACAGTAGTTGTGTGAAAGAAGGGGCCCTGCTGCCATTCTTCCATCATTAGAGCAGCATGGAAGGCAGCAGAGGGCCCCTAAATCTACCGATTATAGGGAGATCCTGAACATGAGGCCCACCTCTAGCTCTGGGCCCTTTAAGGGGGGGAGGGCCCACCGGGGGATCCCCCGGCCCCCCGGTGGCCCAGTCCGAGCCTGCTTGGAATATTTCTGCTTTGTCTGCATCTTTACTTTTGCCCTAAAACTGTCTGCTAGTTGCTTCTTTTATACGCTTGGCTCTTCGCCATTGGACTTACTGTCTACGTTATCACACAACGTTTCCTTTTCTCAGAAATAAAAAACTTCCACAGATACAAACATCTTAGAATGCATGCACCCAAGCAAGCACAAAGCAAGGATAACAATACTTTGCAAAAGGTGTCCACAATGTGATTTGAAAGTTATGTCCAATATATACACTATATACAGTGGTGCCTTGGATTACGAGCATAATTTGTTCCGGGGCAGCACTTCTAATCCAAATCCACTCTTAAACCAAAGCAAATTTTACCATAAGAAATCACTGATCTGCAGACAATTGGTTCCACACCCCAAATATAATGATTGTTTTATTCTGAATAACATGTAGAAGAGATGAAACAAATAGTGAGAAACAGCAGAATCTGTGATATTAAGTTACTGTACAGTATAGCAGCATGTGGTATATAATGTATAGTAACTGTATAACCCTGATAACACAGCAGCTGGATATGTGATATATAAGTTACTGTACAGTATAGCAGCATGTGGTATATAATGTATAGTAACTGTATAACCCTGATAACACAGCAGCTGGATATGTGATATATAAGTTACTGTACAGTATAGCAATCAGCATGTGGTGTATAATGTATAGTAACTGTATAACCCTGATAACACAGCAGCTGGATATGTGATATATAAGTTACTGTACAGTATAGCAGCATGTGGTATATAATGTATAGTAACTGTATAACCCTGATAACACTGCAGCTGGATATGTGATATATAAGTTACTGTACAGTATAGCAGCATGTGGTGTATAATGTATAGTAACTGTATAACCCTGATATAGTAACTGTATAACCCTGATAACACAGCAGCTGGATATGTGATATATAAGTTACTGTACAGTATAGCAGCATGTGGTGTATAATGTATAGTAACTGTATAACCCTGATAACAAAGCAGCTGGATATGTGATATATAAGTTACTGTACAGTATAGCAGCATGTGGTATATAATGTATAGTAACTGTATAACCTGATAACACAGCAGCTGGATATGTGATATATAAGTTACTGTACAGTATAGCAGCATGTGGTGTATAATGTATAGTAACTGTATAACCCTGATAACACAGCAGCTGGATATGTGATATATGTTACTGTACAGTATAGCAGCATGTGGTATATAATGTATAGTAACTGTATAACCCTGATAACACAGCAGCAGCTGGATATGTGATATATAAGTTACTGTACAGTATAGCAGCATGTGGTGTATAATGTATAGTTACTGTATAACCCTGATAACACAGCAGCTGGATATGTGATATATAAGTTACTGTACAGTATAGCAGCATGTGGTATATAATGTATAGTAACTGTATAACCCTGATAACACAGCAGCTGGATATGTGATATATAAGTTACTGTACAGTATAGCAGCATGTGGTGTATAATGTATAGTAACTGTATAACCCTGATAACACAGCAGCAGCTGGATATGTGATATATAAGTTACTGTACAGTATAGCAGCATGTGGTATATAATGTATAGTAACTGTATAACCCTGATAACACTGCAGCAGCAGTTTGTAGATACAGTATGGAGCTGCAGATCCCCATAATGCAGTAGTGTAGTACAACAGGCTAGAATAGAGAAGCAGGGCTACTGTCAGAGGTCTGTGTGGTCACATCACAGCAATGGGGAAGGGGGTGTGTTCAGCATGGACCAATCAGGAAGTGAGAATCACAGAGCTGTGCAGGAGGACAGTGACAGAAACTTCTCTGTACAGCAGTGTGTATAGCTGAGTGTGAGTGCAGGCACATTATAGCAGCAGTGTGTATAGCTGAGTGTGAGTGCAGGTACATTATAGCAGCAGTGTGTATAGCTGAGTGTGAGTGCAGGCACATTATAGTAGCAGTGTGTATGGCTGAGTGTGAGTGCAGGCACATTATAGTAGCAGTGTGTATAGCTGAGTGTGAGTGCTGGTACATTATAACAGAAATGGAGAGGATGGGAAACACAAGGGTGGAAAGAGACTGCAGGGAGCAGGAAGGAATGAGCAGGGCAGATGTGGGCACATACATACAGCGCTCTCTGTCCAGGGAGAGAGGGGTTACAGCTATGAAGATATTACCTCCACAGTCCTGTCCCCTGGATCTGCTATGATTTGGAAGGTGAAGGAGATTTTCTGGGTCAGAGTACAGGGCTGTAGACCCCGCTATGCAGACCATGCCCCTCCCCCACTCCCCCTCCCACCCAGTACAGGGAGCTCTTACACCAAAGCAATGCTCTTACACCAAGTTACAATTTTATAAAACTGTGAGCTCTTCTTGCAAACCGCTCTTAATCCAAGTTACTCTTAAACCAAGGTACCAGTGTAAATATAAATATATATATTCATTCTAACCAAACCTATTTCTGAAAGAGAATAAAGTAAATTGCAGGTTAGCTTCTCAGAATGATATTTTGTCGTTTACTATTACGTGTAATAATATTCCTCTCCTCTTACGTTGCCAGGGTTCTGGATCGGAATGCTAATCGCCTTTGTAATCATCAATATTTTCTTTTCTCTTTATTTCTGGAGATTAGACTGGAATCTCATGACCGAGAAGGTAAAGCTCTTTATACAGTAATGTTTATGCAATTCGTCACCGGCAGCGCTGTCTACGGTCTATCGTTATACTATAAATGAAAGAACACCGGCAGCGCTGTCTACGGTCTATCGTTATACTATAGATGAAAGAACACCGGCAGCGCTGTCTACGGTCTATCGTTATACTATATATGAAAGAACACCGGCAGCGCTGTCTACGGTCCATCGTTATACTATAGATGAAAGAACACTGGCAGCGCTGTCTACGGTCCATCGTTATACTATACATGAAAGAACACTAGCAGTCCTGTCTACGGTCTATGGTTATACTGTAGATGAAAGAACACTAGCAGTCGGGTCTACGGTCTATCGTTATAGCCCTGGCTGTATGATCACAGTGATCTAGGAGACTGGCGCTCGTTTACAGTGCAACTCTTATATGGCCTTAAAGGGGTAGTTCACCCCAAAAAAATTCTTTTAAATCAACTGGTGCCAGAAATTTGTAATTTACTTCTATTAAAAAAATTTCAAGTCGTCTTGTACTTATCAGCTGCTTTATGTCCTGCAGGAAATTTATTTTTCCAGTGTGACACAGGTCTCCCTACTGCCACCTCTGTCCATGTCAGGAACTGTCCAGAGCAGCAGCAAATCCCCATAGAAAACCTCTCCTGCTCTGGACAGTTCCTGACATGGACAGAGGTGGCAGCAGAGAGCACTTTGTCAGACTGGAGAGATTAGACCACTTACTGCAGGACATACAGCAGCTGATAAGTATAAGAAGACTGGAGATTTTTTAATAGAAGTAAGTTAAAAATCTCTGCCACTTTCTGGCAACAGTTGATTTGAAAGAAACAACATTTTGGTGAACAACCCCTTTAAGAAGTCAAGCTAATGCCATTCTGTAGCATGTCTCTCCGTGCTACGACATGGAAAATACGGTTTCAATGCAATTAGTTATATGAAGGGTCTGAAAAAAGGGAATGACTATCGAGTTGGCTGGCTAACACAAAGGTTTACCAGCAGGATTCTGTTTAAAGACGTATATACTGTATTGATCAATAAGATAATATGGTAAATACAGTGCTTAAAGGGATTGTCCCACCATTAGAGGTTATCCCCCTATCCGATTGTTTGCCTGATTTTAAAGTGGGATGCCGATTGCTGGAAAGAGGAAACTAAGTCTATCAGCATGGAGCAGCAGTGCGCATGTGTGACCACTGCTCCATTTCTTCTCTATAGGATCCACCAGAGACGGCCATTTAGGCCAGCGCTTCCCAAGCTGTGAGGCAAACCCTACTGGTGAGGCCTGTGCCCGACATCAGCAAACAGCAGGGACTCCAGAGCAGAGACTACACTGATGAGAGCCATGCATCATCAGTGTCATTTTTGTACTCACAGGGTGTTAAGGACCAGCAATTATGTCATGGTCACATGACCATGATTTCCCAGGTCCTTAACCCAGGGGCAGTATAACATAAGGAGGAGGCAGGAGAGCTGCTGAAATATCTCCTTCTGGGTAATGCATAAGTGGTGTTTGTTGAGAGGCGGAAAGGAGAAGTAGGTGAAGAAGGAGCCAGTGCTGCTGTATTTCTATGTGTGTCTGTGAAAACTGGCAGGTTGTTACAGGGTGGGCTATGTAGACAGGAGTGCTGCACTGTGATGCTGGTTTACAAGTGGAGCAGTATGTATAAGTGCAGTGTGCTATTGTGTTATACAGGTGGAGCAGTATGTATAAGTGCAGTGTGCTATTGTGTTATACAGGTGGAGCACTATGTATAAGTGCAGTGTGCTATTGTGTTATACAGGTGGAGCACTATGTATAAGTGCAGTGTGCTATTATGTTATACAGGTGGAGCAGTATGTATAGGTGCAGTGTGCTATTATGTTATACAGGTGGAGCAGTATGTATAAGTGCAGTGTGCTATTGTGTTATACATACTGCTCCACCTGTATAACACAATAGCACACTGCACTTATACATACTGCTCCACCTGTATAACACAATAGCACACTGCACTTATACATACTGCTCCACCTGTATAAGTGCAGTGTGCTATTGTGTTATACAGGTGGAGCAGTATGTATAAGTGCAGTGTGCTATTGTTATACAGGTGGAGCAGTATGTATAAGTGCAGTGTGCTATTGTGTTATACATACTGCTCCACCTGTATAACACAATAGCACACTGCACTTATACATACTGCTCCACCTGTATAACACAATAGCACACTGCACTTATACATACTGCTCCACCTGTATAACACAATAGCACACTGCACTTATACATACTGCTCCACCTGTATAAGTGCAGTGTGCTATTGTGTTATACAGGTGGAGCAGTGTGTATAGGTGCAGTGTGCTATTAAGTTATACAGGTGGAGCAGTATGTATAGGTGCAGTGTGCTCTTGTGTTATACAGGTGGAGCAGTGTGTATAGGTGCAGTGTGCTATTGTGTTATACAGGTGGAACAGTGTGATGTTGAGTTATTACAGATGGAGCAGTATGTATTGGTGCAGTATTTTGTGCTGCACTGTGGTTTTGCTTTGTCACTGGTAGAGTATTTATTGCAGCACTATAGTGTTGGTTTACTACAGGTGGAGCAGTAGGTTTTCTGCCCTGCAGTCTTAGTTTACTAGAGGTGGATCAATATTTGTAGCTTACCTGTGGTCTTAGTTTACTACAGGTGGAGCCGTATGTATTTCTGCATTATGGTGCTTATTTGACACTGTTCTGGGATATTATGTGCACTACATGGCAGTACCTGGTGCTGCATAGTAGTATATGCTTATTGGTTAGGCCCCAACATCAACATGAGAACAAAGAGTGTAAGAAGCCGGCACAAAGCTTCCGCAGAACATTCAGTAACGAAAATAATAGTAATAATAATAGAAACTTTTACCATGAATTGTGTGGCCCTTTATCCAATATGTGGTAGACGTTACCTGGCCCCATCATCTGTACTGACATCGGTGATTAATCGGTCTGTGTCATACACGGCTACAATATATACACAAGGATCTCGCCTCTCATGTATAAATGTCTCATTCCAGGCAAAGGAACGTGTAGGTATTAAAAAGGAGCCAGTGAAATGCTTAGAGCGCGGCATTGATACCCCAGGTACGTAGCTTTCCATTCACCATAGAATTTATAGGAGAATAACTTTTAAAATCTGCCCGGTCAGGCAAATCTTAGGGGGCAGGAAAGCACAATTTTCAAAGACAATACAAAAGTTGGGTAAAAAGTTAAAGGGATATTCCGGGAAAAATTTAAAGGAAATCCCAGGAGGTCGGACCCCTTAACCCCCCCGGTGATCTCCGTATCGGACCCGGCCGGCTGTTAGAATAGAGCACCAGGTTGGCACGCGACCCGCAGCGCTGTTCATTCCTATGGACAGAACAATGAGATGTAACAAAATCGGCCACCATTAGGGTACAAGGCACCAACCCGGGAAAGTGTCAGTAATACAATCTATGAGTCATATATATTAATTCAAGTGAACACCACACACTATCACTGAGGTCTTCCCACCCTGTCCGGCACAGAACAGCCCCACATACTTTCGCTCAACTTTATCAGGAACTCATTACGTGGGGCTGTTCTGTGCCGGCCGGGGTGGGAGATGTAAGACCTCTGTGATAGTGTGTGCTGTTCAATGGTTTACATACTTTCTGTATGCTTCAATTTGTAGTTTGTGCCATTCCCAAAGTGACCACTAGATGGTGTTAGTGCTTTTGCCTGCACCTTACTAAACTCTATCATCTGTAATTGTAGACCACACTGATACCTTCCTCTCCCTTTGGTTTTGTGACCTCTTTCTTTCCCATAATCATACTTTTAAACAGATTTTAGTATTTTTGCATAATATTGTAAGGATTTTGTTACACATCTCATTTTTCCGTGCTGTTTTTGGCCTTTCCCTTTGTTGCACTATAAGTTACTTTGACCGGACTTTCTTTTGGGGTTTCCATTCCTATGGAGCAATGGGAAGAGCCGAGTACGCTGGCTCCTTCCGTCGCTCCATAGCAATGAATAGGGTGGGCTCTATTCATAAGAGCCGGCGGGTTCAGACCCCTGAGATCTCCTACTTTCCCCCTATCCTGTGGATAAGGAAAAAGTACATTTTTCCCAGAGTACCCCTTTAATAAACGTAAAAAGTGTAATAAATAAATTGGTCGACTACTGCAGCAGAGAGGAGGTTAGAGAGTGATATGGTTACACTTTACGGAGTATAAATAACAGCCGCCTCCTTCCATTGTCACAGACACCATCAAATTGTCCCATTACGGTGCCCTGGACTCCAGCAACCAGGAAGCAGAGCCGCAGGAAACAGCAGACAAGTCAGCGAAGAAGAAGCTGATCATCCGCCGAGTTCTGCAGGCACTAGGAGCCGTCTCCACCTTGATTATTGGACTTATTATAAAATTAACTGTTAAATATCAATAGTGACGAAATATGGTCACTGGATCCGTGGTCCTTCAATGAAGTCTGTCACCAGATTTATTTCTCCTTCAATGAGGGCAGCATAAACTAGTGACAGATCGGTGTATTACTGACATCATTCTGTTCAGCCGTTCTCCTAATGTGCAGGAGAATAGGATTCTTGCCACACCCCTCCCCCCACCCTCCAGCTGCTGATTGACAGGTGACTGCCTATACACAGCATGGATAGATAACTGTTAATCATCAACTGGCGAGTGGATTTTCCTGCTTCTCATGAATATCCAGGACTACTGAGCTCATGCACATAATGGAGAGGACTACTTATTGTCCATGTTATTCAGGAGATCTCTGGATCAGCTGCACAGGACAATGTAAGTGATCCATCATCCTGCTCAGCTTCTCTGTCACTAGTATATACTACCCTGAGATAGGACGTTATAATCCTACTGACAGATTCTCCTTAAAATAATTACAGGAGTAGGCTATGTTCACACACAATGTTTTTCTACTGCAGTTATTTGATACTCAAAATAACGGCCATAGTTTAGAATGTTTTTTGCAGCTGTCATTGCCGCTGAAACATTATTCTCATTCAAACAGACTGACGGCCTTATTGGATGTGTCTTTAATGAAAAAGTCCATTGACTTTAATACAAAGGACGGTGAATTCAATGTACTGTGTGTCAACTATATAAAATAACGGCCGCTGTTCGGACAATAATGGCCACAAATTAATGATACAAATATTAATTTGATGGCCGTGCACGTTATTTTATACATTGTTTGAACCAAGAGGCCGTTAATATTTTAAAATCAAATTCTGTTCTTTTACAGTGTGTGAACATGGCCATACACCTTTTCATTAAGGTATGTTCACAGTCTACATAAATGGATGCCCATGGCCGATGTGCGGCATCAAGAACATACAGTGTAGTACACATTTCCCCCACTGGGTGTCACTGTATGGAAGAGCATTCCTGACAACACTGTTCTATCCAACAGCAAGCGAGGCACAGTAATCCTACTAAAAGGGGTTTGTGTTTAGTTTATTATATTATAAAGCATTAAAAAATGGGAACTTTTTGAACAGATTGAATTTTGCAGTGTCAGGTGATTCTGGTAAAAAAAATTGAAGGAAAAAAAACCCCCCATAGGTGACATCACCTAAACAGTATTAAACAAAAATGTGTATTTACGGCCATATTCGCCCTGTTTCCCCATTTAAGGGTCCTTTTACACAGATTACCTGACAGATTTCTCCCCTTTTCATATCCATTCCTGGCTTTGGCTTCAATAATCTGTCACATATCTGTGTGTGTAAAAGGACCTTAAAGGGACCAGAAAATGACTTGTTTAAACCATGATTTCATGTTAAACATATTAAAGATTTGTTTTTGTAATTTTCTATTTATATTATAAAACAATATAAAAATCTTCCAGTTTCCATTCTCCCCACTGGAGCTAAAACTAAGCTGAGACTTCCTGTTGTGTGTGTGGTGATAAGAGGAGGCTGCAGTGATCTGTACGGTACTGCAGCGTCATGTGACACCAGTAGGTGAGTAGCATCAATACAAACAACCGCAGCTCCCTCTGGAATGACCTTTTCAAAGGTCACAGAGCGCGCTCAGTAATGTCTTACATTGATCTCAAGGGGACAAGCTGTCTATTGTTGTCTATGTCCATGAGCCAGGTTGTAAAGCATGTCACTAAATGCTGTTAAAAACAGCTCCAGTAAGATGATGGCCCCCATAACAATGTACAAAAAGTGAAATAAAAAAAAAAAGCAGTCAGAAAATAGAAACAGATTATAATAAAAGAACAAGTTTTAGTATCCAACTCTAACCGGGAATGTGTATATACCTGGAGATCAGTCACATCATATCTGCACAAAAAGATATATATATGCATAAAATCAATAAAGCCAATTCTCAAAGAACTGAAAGACACAACAACATTTTCAAGGTCATTTTATTATAGTGCAAAACTAAGTTTTATAAAAATTACTGTAATCTCTGTAGACTCGGGCTGTATTATAAAAGGTAAAATACAGTATAGCTCCATTAGTAAATAATTCCTTATCGGCTTCTACTGCTAGTATGACACAAAATCGAACATTTAACTTCAAGGGATTTTCTGATAAATGACCAATCACTCACCGATTAATAAAATAAAAGAGGAACCCGTCCTTGTTCTCTGCAATGAAGCGCTACTCCAAATTATACAGAGCTGTCATTTACTTTCATTTAAAAATCTTCATTCTTCCAGTACTTATCAGCTGCTGTGTGTCCTGCAGGAAGTGGTGTATTCTCTCCAGTCTGACACAGTGCTCTCTGCTGCCACCTCTGTCCATGTCAGGAACTGTCCAGAGCAGCAGAGGTTTTCTATGAAGATTTGCTGCTGCTCTGGACAGTTCCTGACATGGACAGAGGTGGCAGCAGAGAGCACTGTGTCAGGCTGGAGAGAATACACCACTTCCTGCAGGACATACAGCAGCTGATATGTACTGGAAGACTGGAAATATAATAGAAATAATTTACTAATTTTTCTGACAATAGTTGATTTGATTTTTTTGCTGGAGTTTCCCTTTAAGCAAACTTTCACTCTACATTTAAGTCTATAGGGGATATGCCAAACAGACATCTATGAGAGCATCAGGCCCACCCAGCAGATGTCTATGGTATATACAGTGGATGTGTTAGAAAAGTCATTATAGAGCAGTCACCAGAATTAGCGTATTTAACCTGATATAAAAGCAGACGTATATTTCATGTAAAACTCACTAGAAATGAATCCGTACACAGATGTGTTAGGGGTAAGTGTGCAATGGTCGGAGCCTCCGATTATTTTCTGGAATTCTCTCTCCATGTGATGGTAAAATCTATAGAACAGTCATTGTATCAGGATGCCAGAGTTGTCCATAGACTTTTACAGTCAAGAAAATATTTTACACGTGTTACATGGGCCGATTGGTGCTCGCTTACTGAGACTATTGCATGGCTCGATAATCGTACAGCCAGGGCTGGCCAAACAAAGCTAGATATGTTCATGCAGCCCTTCCTGTAGTCAGCCCCTCCCCCCGGTAGTCAGCCCCTCCCCTGTAGTCAGCTCCTCCCCTGTAGTCAGCCCCCCCCCGTAGTCAGCTCCTCCCCTGTAGTCAGCCCCCCATCCCGTAGTCAGCTCCTCCCCTGTAGTCAGCTCCTCCCCTGTAGTCAGCCATGCATCTCTAATTATAGGCAGAGATGTGCGGCCAGCGGTGAAATACCTTTTAACATGTTAAAAGACAGCGATCAACCCCCGTGAGCATTTGCTCTCTCATCAGCTGATCGCTGGCTCTATTACACAACATCTATCAGATTCGGCAGATAACCTCTCCGTGCACCCTGTTATAGGGCCTTTAGTGGTTAATGTAAGATTTAAAATAATGCACCAAAAGGGGCACGCCCATCTTATTCCCGAATAACAAAATAAGGCTGTGGGGGTCCGACTGCTTGGACTGGCACTGATGCCAAGAATGGGAGGAAAAAATTATCCAATGGGATAGAGCAGAAATCCCATCAGAAACATAAAATCAGGACCATTTAGAAAAGTGCTTAACTATCAGCAGGTTAGGTGAATCTCACCTGCCAAGCCCTTATTGCAGACAGGGGGCTCAGAATGAAGATAGGCCTCCCACCTTTATCCTCAGCGCTATTCTTGCAAAGTTTGTAATGTAGTCCTGTAGTAAGGCTTTTTATATTTTTTGTATAGTTCATTTGAATTTAAAATTAAAGGGGAACTAGCAACAAGTTAGACAAATCTAACCCGCTAATAGCCCCATATTGTGAACGGGGCGCTGTGAATGAGGGTATGTTTCTTACCTTCATCCTCAGCGCTGTTCCCGTGCAGTTTTTAATGTAATCTGGGAAGGCTGTTTTGAGCACTGCCCCGCCCCCAGAGTGCCGATTCCACCCGCTCTACTGAAAATCATTAAAAGGGAAGGGCTGGTGCTCTGGGGGCAGGACAGTGCTCTAAACAGCCTTCCCAGATTACATTAAAAACTGCATGGGAACAGCGCCGAGGATGAAGGTAAGAAACATACCCTCATTCCCAGCGCCCCGTACACAATAGGGGGCTACTAGCGGGTTAGATTTGTCTAACTTGCTGCTAGTTCCCCTTTAATTTTAAATTCAAATGAACTATACAAAAACTGGTTTAAAGTAGTCCATAGTCTTTAAAGAGTCCACTGTCACAAATATAGGAAGATTCAGTTTACTAATTGACTGTAAACGTAGAACGGAATGTTGCAGCAATGTGGCGAGCAAGCGGTAAGCACTTCCTTTATCTGTATCTCAGTGTTCACAGGTCTGACAGTGCTAAAAAGGCCGTGAATACAGAAACCATACCTCCGTCATCAGCTGTAACACCGGACACAACCTGAGGACAAGTGGGGCACTGTTTATGGAAGACAGAAGCTATAACTTTCTAATCCTGGTTAGCAGAATGATTAAGGCAAACGGACTAAGAAGTCTTAGAAGTTTGAGATGCATAATCTGATTAAGGCAAAGGGGTGCGGGAACATAATAAAGAATGTATACTTACCCCATCCCCCACCAGGCTCCTACAGCTCGTGCCATGTCATAACCCGGTCACAGGAATGCCCGCTCAGTGACTGCTGTAGTCACTGACTGGCTGAGCGGATACTTTCCCCCGGGTTGGGACGTACCAGGAAGCTGGGAGAAACTGGAGCCCGGCGGCAGTCAGTGAGCCTGTGATGTAGCGCTGTGAGGCCACCGGGATGGGTAAGTATACATTCTTTATTATGTTCCCACACGCCCCTCCTGCCTTCAGCATTTTGGCCGTACTTCTCCTTTAAATAGGGGTTTGCAAGGTTTTAGATCTGCGCTGCAGCAGAAGACAGCATCACGTATAATAGAAGTAAATGTTTCTATACGATGCATTTTGATTTTAACTGGAAACAACCAGGAACGGTGGATTTAATCATCAGGCTCCAACTTTTAGATCATCTGAAAATAAAAAATAAAAAGGACCTTATTTTATCAAGGTATTAAATAAAAGCAGAATTATCATATTACATAAATATGTGAGGTACATGCATTTCCGATTACATACAAACGTACCAGTGATTTTATCCATCACCTTTACATTCAAACCATACTGTATTCACCAACCCCTTCCCCCAAACCACTGGTGGCGTCTGTTTGATGAGAGTAAGTCCTTCATGGTTGTGGCTTTTAAAATGCGCCCAATGCGTTGGTTAGGGAGCTGAGTCAATGTGGTGTGGCCTAGAGTGTCTGTGCCCCCGGCCTGCGACGCCTCTCCTCTCTTTCTCCTCATCATTAGGAACATCATCATTTATTCATCACTTGTCTAAACACATGTGCCGCTTCAGATCATTGAGGCACCTGTACACTGATGAATATCCTGCCCAGGGGCGTTCCTAATGATGAGGAGGATAGGGAGGAAGAAATGAAAGGCGTAGTAGGCCTAGGGCACAGACACTCTAGGCCATAGGTGTTACAAAACCACAATTACCACATTCTCGACTACCAAAAATAATCAAAATCAGCATATGATGCAGGTTGTAACGTGGCCGGGTGCATCTTAAAAGACATAATATGCTACCAGCGGGTTGGGGGGGGGGGGGGGGGGGGGGGATGTTACAGTATCGCTTTAAGTGCTAGGAGAAAGTGAACTGTTTTTAAGCAATTCCCAGTGTGACCACAGCGAATAACTCTCTGAAACCGGAACAATTTTGTGACTTGAATTATAAACTGTAAGGGTATAAACCCACACACCGTATAAGCAGCGTATTTACTGCTGCGATACGCAGCAAATACGCAGCAAACACGCAGCAAATACGCAGCAAAAACGCAGCAGATTATATGTAAATAACTGAACACAGCATCAAATCTGTACCAACAAATCTGCTGCATATTTGCTGCGTATTTGTTGCGTATCTGCTGTGTATACGGTGTGTGGGTTTGTACCCTAAAGGAATATCTTTAGTTTGTTTTTGTATTTATAAGACTAAAACCTGAGGCCGTTATTAATGCCGCTCATGACGCTTAACTCTTTTCTGCTGCTTGATCCCTTCTGTTCAACAGTTTAAAAGGGAATCTGTCAATAGGATTATTCCGCCTTAAATGAGGGCAGCATAAACTAGTGACAGAAACGCTTGACAGATCGGTGTATTACTTCCATCATTCTGCTCAGCCGTTCTCCTAATATGCAGGAGATTGGGCTTCATGCCGCACACCTGGCTGCTGGTTGACAGCTGTCTGCCTATATACTACACAGAGTGTATGTATATTTATTTATTTGTTTGATAGAAAGATAGTCAACTGCCAATCAGCAGCCGGTGGGCAGAGGGAGCTGGTGCTCGTGAATATTGAGGACTACTGAGCACATGCACATAATGGAGAGTCCTTTTTATTCAGGAGGAGATCACTGAATCAGATGCACAGAACAATGGAAATCATACATTATTCTGTTCAGGGCCATTTTTTGGCAAATACATTTATTTTGCAATCTTTCCTCCTCCGGATATGTCCGCCCACTGTGCTGGATTTAGTTAGAGATTGCAGCAAGCAGGGGAGTGAGTTGCTTAACCCCACATATGTCTGGTTTTAGAGATTGGGAACGCACCCAGACCCCAACGGATCACATCTGACATGTTGCAGGGACATGTGCATTTCTTCCTCTCATAACAGGGACACATTAAGGAAAGTAATGAATGTTCATTCCATTTAGTATATCTCAATGGGTTTCCCACGAATGGGCATGCTCCCGTAGGCCTGGGACTGCATACCTTACTGTACAGAGACCTGCTTAAAGCACAGTCTCTGAAAAGCCAGCGCAAGCTGCAGTCCTCTGCCTGCCAGTTGCCAACGATATTTCTGAAAAAATCCCCCCCCC
This sequence comes from Dendropsophus ebraccatus, assembly GCF_027789765.1. Taxonomy (NCBI): domain Eukaryota; kingdom Metazoa; phylum Chordata; class Amphibia; order Anura; family Hylidae; genus Dendropsophus; species Dendropsophus ebraccatus. The sequence continues at coordinate 159,482,227 of NC_091458.1, forward strand.
CCCAAAAAAAAAAACGGTAAAAACAAAAATATTCTGTAGTAAAAACACAATAAGGTCATGTAGTTCCTTAAAGGGGATATCCCTTTAAAGACCATAGGCCTAACTTCAGGATAGGTCTTTAATATTAGATTGGAGGAGGTCGGACTCCCAACACCCCTCACCTAGGCCTGAGGTTAAAGCATCAAATGTGCAGCTTGGATCATTGAAAACATCTTTTTATATGGTCCATTAAATTGCGCCAGGTTCCCAACAAAGGTCTAAAACCTCACGACATAGTACAGTAGTACCACTCAGAGCTGCTACATCCGACAATTATTACGGAAAGTTCATTTACCCCATAATTGTTGCATGTAAAAGGGCCGTCGTTCAGCTGTTGTCGCTCGGCGGCTGATTAGATCTATTGTGATGCCGGTAACATCATAGTTATCGTCCGTGCATCTCTCTACACGGTAAAACACAATTAATCGTGCCATGTAAGGTCGCTGCAAATGTCGCCGATCAACCCTGGTTTGCAGCCACATGTTGGGTCGTATAAAGGGACCCATAGAGATGTGCCAAAAGTTTGGTCCTTTAGGGCCTAGGTGTTCAAACCCCCGTTGGCCATTAGATGAAGCCAGGAGAAGAGCGTGCCGAGTGTCTTCTCTCTCCAGCTGTGTCAGTGACTGAGGCCAGGTGCTTCTACCCACTTGTTCTAGTAATTCATGGTGATCTGGGTGTTTGTTCACATATGTCAAAAGTTTTTTGAGAAGACACAGACTCCGCAAAACATCTAACCCAAAATGGGAAGAATTGACAGCAAAAGCTCTGCTACATCTGATATAAGGGAGTAGTGATGGCAGGAAGAATAACTAGCACCCTGACCCCTCAGGAGGGAATCAGAGTGAAGACTTTGACCCCTATGAGAATAACAGAAGGATAACTAGATCTCTCAGCTACACTACAGAGCCGCAGTCTAGTTTTTCCACTTTGCACACAATGGTGTCACATAGAATGACGTGTTACTATCTGTCCTGTACTTCTGGGTAATGCTGCCCACAGCTATCCAAAATCAACAAATCATATGTAAATGATCATTAAAGGGGTCACCCAGCAATTTAAAAAAACAAATAACATTCTACATGGCTGGGGGAGGTCTACAAATAATAAATAAGCTATACTCGCTATTCTCCGCAGCTGCTGCACCAACATTCCCACTCCCCAATATTCCTGGTTCCACTGATGTGCCGGCCTCGCAGGAAATCACTGAGGAGGACCCTGGGGTCGGCGTGTCACAGGAACCAGAAAGAAGCAGTGACCAGGAGGAGGCGCAGCAGCTGCAGGGGATCAGAGTAGGTGAGTATAGCTTATTTATTATTTTTACACTATTCTCAGCCATGTAGATTATATTTTTTTTATACCTGGACAAACCCTTTAAGGCCGCATTCACATGTTCAGCACGGAACATGGACGTGGAATGCATGAAACTGAGTCCCCCACTTTGCACGGGCAGCATCTCCCACGTGATACTGGGAATGGGGGTACCGCTACTATATGCATATGCGCCGCAGTGTAAAGAAGCAGCTGTGCATACAGTTAATAATATATATATATATATATAAAACTGCTCACCTTCAAAACCACAGCGGCAACCACGGCGACAAGAGGCAGGAGCATAAGACACAGCTTCTTCTTGTTCATTTTACCCAGTAAGATAAACTTGGCCCAGTCCACTTTTTTCTGGCTGTAAGGGGGATACCGGAGTTTGTTTACCCCCTCCATCGATAAGGACTTGATGAGGCACGAGCGTTTATGAGAGAAAGTATCAAATGAATGTTTGCCATGGTAGGCGCCCATGCCACTGTGTCCTAAAGAAGAAAAAAAAAAAAAAAAGGAATGAAGAGTTTACAGTTTTCCAGCCAAAAATTATCAGTTTGTCTCTAAGTTTTCAATGGAAATTGCTGGTATCAATTAATCAAAACTGCTGCATGTGGATGAAGGCCCAAACTAGAAAAGATAATACTCAGGTGCACAAAGATAAGGCACAGGTGCACAAAGATAAGGCACTTTCACACTTGTGGGAATAGTGTAACTACAGTGATTGGAGGCTCATATGATGGAGAGTAGGAACGTGCATCTTAATGTAATCAGAGATGAGCAAATTTACTGTAATAACAAAACATCTCACAGTTTCCTGGCACCTGGGTGGAGCGGCAGTGAGATAAAAGTCAGCTGATGATCGGATAACGTAGCGCTTCCCTCATTATTACTGTAAATTCGCTCCTCTCTAAATATGATTTTAGCACCATGTTAGGACCCTATTAAACAGAGTGATAATCTGCCAAATCAGGGCAAGTCGGGCAGATATCGCGTCAAACAACAATCACCCGAAGAAACAATAGCCTGATCGTTGTCTTTTAACACGTTTAAAAATCATCGGCCATGCACTGCTATGTTTAAGTGATGAACGTCCGATGGCCGAGGAATGTAAAGTAAAATAGTACATTTTATACTTACCAGGCCCACAGGTGTCCTTCCAGCTTCTCTCAACTCAACGCAGCTGCCATTGGCATGTCTGAAGCCTTCTGTGCAGTGACAGGCCACTCAGCCAATCACTGGCTCACTGTCCTTTCTTGCCCAGAGATTGGCTGAGCAGCCTGTCACTTCAGAGACTGCTTCAGCAGTGGCTGCGGTGAGTGGACAGAAGCTGTAAGGACACCTATTTACTATATACACCAAGGGCTGCACAGACATCGCTAACATTATACACAGCCCTTACTTCACAATCATCAAGCCGTCTAAAAGGCTTGTTGAGCTGATCGGCGCTCGATTACATTAAATGTTGGGCCGTGTAAAATGGTCTTTAGTCACAAGCCAATAAATGCCCCGTGTAATAGGCCCAGCGATCAGATGATGAACAAGCAAAAGTTAATTCATTGGCCGATCGCATACTTTTACCTAAGTTCCCCCCTTGTTCGACAGCAGCACATCGCCTTGCGTAATAAGTTATAACAGGGGTAAAGGGCCGAATGGACGACCCAGAGATCATTCATGCGGCCTTGCCAGCCTGATTTATAATAGTAGTAGTAATGAGTAGTATAATAGGAGCGCACAGATGCACGGCGCATGCACGCAAGAAGATGACGAAAGCAGGGGGCAGGAGGCCGGCCTGCATAATATATGCACGAAAAACAGAGAGGAGGAAGTAGTGGTGATGCGCACTGAAGTGCGGCACAAACGCCAAGCCTCTAGTCCTCTTTGACACTTGGTTCCAGGGTGCGGGGAAAGAATGTGGCAAATCTACTGGACGGATGACTTCAAGTCAGATATCATACACAGAAGGACATCGCTGCTGACAGATTCCCATTACAAAGCAAAACAATCCTTAACCCTGCTAAGGTAGGAGCAAGCACCCCATATACCAACCCCCACCACATGGTATAAGATATTAACCTGCAATAGTATCAATGTTTTTCAGGGACATTTCTGCACTTAAAGGGCTTGTCGGGCGTTTGATATACTTTAATATATTGCTGCTGGTGCATATAACACAATAAGCATCCTAGCCTTACCTCTAAGCGCTCCCCCAGTGTCCACCTCTGACTGCAGAGCCTCCACTTCTGAGACAAACTCACCTTGAGAGTGACAGCCTGCTCAGCCAATTACTGACTGAGAAGGCACAGCCCTGCATCCAGTGATTGGCTGAGCGGGCTGTCACTCCCAAGGCGACTGTCTTGGAAGTGGAGGCTCGGCAGTCAGAGAGACACTGGGGGATTGTGGACACCGGACAACCAGTATACAGCAGTATATAGATAACAGAGGTGCACACAATAGATGTTGCTCACAACTCTGTGCTAGCCTGTCTATAGTATGACCTGAGCCACTCTCATTCATGTGAATGGGCCAGGTCCTGTCTATGGTGTTTCATGGGATTTGTTGTAAAGCATCTCTCTAAATGCTGCGAAGGAAAAATGCAGCTCAGGAAAGATGGCAGCCCCCATAATAATGTACAAAAAATACAATCAGAAAAAAGAACTCATTTTCTAACTTCTGGCTGTGGTTAGTAACAAAAAAAATATCTAAAACTATACAAACTGTTATTTTAATATGCAAATTAGGTCCAAGTGTCCACAGGGCGGTCCTGGCTGCTGCAAGTGTCCAGTATTCCTGGTCAGTGCCGCCAGTCTTTACTGTGTGTGGTGTCAGCGCTCGCGCCTACAATCACATGTGCTGCTATATCGCGAGGCCGCACATTAATAAAGAGGATTACATCTCACTGAGGAAATAAAGCCCAGAAATCCTGTGATGATCGCGACCGCCCTACGGGAACATAGGTCTAATTTAGATTTTTGGAAGTAATTTGCAAGATTCAATAGCAGAACTGTAGAGCTGCCTGTAACCTGTACCTGGCCCTAGGACTAGTATAATGTGGTGGAAACTATGTTAAATGCTAAGAACAATGCAGTGTAACCCAAGCCTGAAGGGACGGAGCTGCACAAGTATCATTCATAAAAAAAAACTAATAACACAAGCGGGTAGACCTTAAAGGGAACGCGTCACCTACTGATTAGAGTGACAGCTACTAAACTGTCAACAGACGTCAGGAGGCGGCTTCTTCCCCCATCGCTGTTAATAATATAATATTTATATATATATATATATATATATATATATATATATATATATATATATATATACATATACATACATACACACACGCTTCACTGAGGACTTCCATTGACATTTAATCTGCACGACCGCCTGACTCGTCAGCCATTTAGTTTTACCACCACCATCTTATAGAGAAGATAATCTTCGCCCGGCAAGTTACTTACCTACACCTCCAAAAGGTAACTCTGCAACTGTGAAATGCATAAAAACATCATTTCCAGTGACTCCTCCACTAGACGTCTGGGAGATCATCTTTTTTATTACCTGAAACATAACAGAGGATGAATCAGGGGATTGTCCTGGATCAATAGTAACATCCGCATGGATAATGTACTCCTACCCTGCCTCCCTTACACACAGTCCTAATGCACAGTGCCTGGCAATAAGACCATAGCCTAGTCCGGTACATGTCCGTAACTACATATAAAATGCCAAACAGTTCAATCTCTTCGGGCACAGCAGGATCATATGTGCAATGTAAATGGCTGCACTGATCAATACACGATAAATAGGAACCTGCTGAGAGTCTGAGGCGCAGCGACACGGATTTCAAAGACAGCCGGCTTAAAGGCAGACTGCCGCGCTAACAAAGCAGTTCGCTCATCTCTAAAGAAACCAATCACGACAAAAGAGAGTGTGTGCCGCTATAAATATCGTGTTATATAGCCCCCAGCCGCATTGTTTACATCTCCTTCATGATTTCCTTTGTTCTGTTCTCATAGCAGCAGAACAATAAAACTGTGTGCATCAGATCTGCTGGCTGCCCGACACTCACAGCATCACTGACCCCCACTGACTATAAAGGGGTCCGCTGCATTTCTAGCATGGTGGTCGGCATTTTTCCAGCATGCAGCTCTGATGAGTATGTATAACTATGTATAACTACCTTTTTGTTATTTGCAAATGCATAAAGTGCCAGTGGCTTCTCTCCCTTGTTAATGAACTGAATGGCTTCATCCACATCTTTCACATTTATTATGGGAAGCAAAGGGCCAAAAATCTCTTCCTGCATGACCTTCGCCTCTGGCTTCACGTCAGTAAGAACAGTTGGTGCTAGAAAACATAAAGGGGGGGATTATTATTGCTTTTGTACTCTTTTTTACACTAGTAATTTGTGTTTGCACTTATTTTCCTTATTTTGCTGTATTTATAAAGTACAATGTCACATGCTAAATAGTGTATGCGCCATTCTTTAATATGCGCCTAACTTAATGTGAAGAAGTTGCATTAGATTATTTGTTGTTGCTCATAAATTTTGCGCAGCTGTTCTCCACCTTAAGACCAGGTGTAAAATTATTTATGCAAGTGATAAAAATTGTGCAAAATTACAAATATAATAAATTAAAGAAATAAAACAATGTAAAAAAACAGCTGTCTTCTGCAAAAGCAGGCGGTAAGTGATGAGCATGGTCGTTATTTGATGGTCGTAATAAATTACAGCTGGTATTCTATACGGTGTGTGCACTGACGTCTAATTTCCATAGAGTGCATTATTAGGGTGGGTTCACACTGCAGAATCCATGCGGAGAAGTTCCGGGGAATTCCGTTGCTCGTACCCGCTCACAGCGGCGCTCATCTCCGCTGTTCAGCAAAAGAATTTACATGTCAATTCTTTCGGCGGACGGCGGACTCGGCCCGGCCACAGAATGGGGTCTATGGAGCCGGTGGAAATGGGAATGAGCAGTGGAATTCACCGGAACTTCTCCGCAGGGATTCTGTAGTGTGAACCCACCCTAATATTGAAAATATGTCCATATTTTTACCTTAAAATTATGGCAATATTTTGTTTTTGTTTGTATTAGTTTTCTGCAACGATCATTGTGGGAATCAATTCAGCATTTAGCCAAATTTTCAATAGAACAACCCCCCCCCCCAAAAAAAAACAAAAAAACACACCCACAAAACTTCCTTGTGTTGAAGTAGTAAGCCGGTGGAAATAATTTTTTTTTTAAATCAACAGGTGTCAGAAATTTAGAAGATTTATAATTTACTTTAATTAAAAAAATCTCCAGTCTTCCTGTACTTATTAGCTGCTGTATGTCCCACAGGAAGTGGTGTATTCTCTCCAGTCTGACACAGTGCTCTCTGCTGCCACCTCTGTCCATGTCAGGAACTGTCCAGAGCAGCAGCAAATCCCCATAGAAAACCTCTCCTGCTCTGAAAGTACTGTTTTATCTTTTTTTCAACCTTATTAACTATGTAACTATATATACACATTACCTATGGTAATACACACCTATATAACAGGTGGACTCATCGTGCTCCCCTCCAATAGCAACCTTCTCCCCCTTCAACAGGTTAAGAACGCGATTAAAGTGCCGTTTGTTAATAATCCTTTCATAATCTGGAGACTCCTTGGGATTATCGCCATAATATTCCTGGTACGGGAAACCAAAAGATACTTTCATCATTCCATATTATTGCATTCTTTAAACAAAACATTCTTAACATTGTTCGCTACAGATTGGTTTTAAGTACTTTGTTTGCATCTTAAAAGGCATTATCCAGGATTAGCGAGAGAGAAAAAAAAAGTTACTTTCTTGAAAAAACAGCGCCACCTCTGTCCTTAGGGATGTGTGCAGTATTACAATTCAGCACCATTCACTTCAATGGAACTGAGCTGCAAAACCCCCCCAAAACCCCCACACCCAGGAAAGGAGAGGCGCTGTTACTGGAGAAAAGCAGCCATGTTTTTTCTAAGCCTCAATAACGCCTTTAGTAGCTATAGAACAAAGGGCTGTACGGAATCTGTTATTACTTCTGTCATTATAAATAACTAAATCACTGCTGAGTCAGCGAGCAGCCAGGAAGCGGATCGCCCCTTCCGCCACTTTTTCCCCTGATCGTACCCCCGCCACACTTTGTGACATGTCAAAAATTATGTTTAAAGGAAAAGTCTGGCGGATTATAAAATCCTGCAGCCGGCAGCTGGGGAACTGATTCCAAGTAATAACTTACCTCTCCCCGTGCCGGCAATGAGCGAAAGGCCCGGCCAAGGGACTCGGGGAAAATGACCTGTTCCAGCTGATAGACAGCCTGCTCAGCCAGTCAGAGAGTGGAGTGGTGTCCCGCCCCTGTCACTGACTGGCTGAGCGGCCAGTCCATCAGCTGTGTCCATCATGATGTGTCAGCTCCGGAGCCTGGCTGCGGTCTCGCGGCTGATGTTGCCGCTCACCGCTGGCATGGAGAGAGGTAAGTTACTACTTGGAATCAATGTCCCCCCTGTCGGCTGCAGGATTCTTCGCCAGACTTTGATCTGCTATGAGTTTTGACATGTTATGTCATATAGGAATATTTTCATGTGGTCGGATGCATTGCACTGCGCAGGTGTCGGTTATTACACACTCTGCATACTCTCGCACAACATTTACTATTAGGCACACGGGCATTGATCATTTTTGCACAATTTGTCTTTGTCTACTACGGCTTTGCTAACAAAGTACACTAGGATAGCAGTGGAGTACTGCTGCGCAATTTGTGCGCAAAAATGTAAAAATCGCACATAAACTAAGCACGAGCCGTGCCCAGATGTTCAGGGTTTATTGTCTCTGATTTACGGCAATTCTGCCTCACTGTTGGTTTGCACTCCTCTAGATCAAGGGTTATGGGTCGGACTTGATGGACCCGAGTCTTTCAACCTTATCAATTCTGTAACCAACAACCTTAGTCCAGATTTTATACACAGATAAAAGGCGAAGGTTTTACAGAAGAGCAGAAGGTAATAATGTCAACGTGACCTTACCTTTAGTGACTCCTTCATCTTTTCTATAAGTTTACCTTGGATGGATTTATCACACAGAATGTAGTCGGGAGCGATACAGGTTTGTCCACAGTTTACAAACTTTCCCCAAGCTATACGTCTAGATAAAAAAAAAAATATATATGAAAAGGGTAAATATATATTTGTATGAGTGTGTTATATCTATATATCTATATCAATCCAAAGCTATATAGTTCTCCAGTAAAGCAGCTTGTACCTTCGGATAGCTGCTTTTAATCCAAGATCTGTCCTGGGGTCTGTTCAGCAGGTGATGCAGTTATTGTCCTAAAAAACTACTTTTAAACTTGCAGATTGTCTGTGCCCTAGGATTGTGACGCCCCTCCATCCCTCCTTACCATTAGGAACGCCCCAGGCAGGATTTTTCCTAATCATCACCTGTCTGATCACTGCACAGGTGCCTTTATGATCCGGCTCATTTGCAGTGTTCACACAGGTGATAAATAGGAGAAATTGTTCTAGTGGCATTCCTTATTATTAGGAGGACGGGGAAGAGGGATGGAGGGGTGTCGCAATCCTAGGGCATACACACTCTAGACCATGCCAATTTGACTCAGGGCTGCAAGTTTAAAAGTTGTTTTTTAGGACAATAACTGCATCCCCTGCCGAACGGACCCCAGGACAGATCTTGAATTAATAGCAGCTATCTGATGGTACAAGTGGTTTGGGGGTGCAGATTGTGCATACAGAGTTGCTTTAAATAGTGAAAATGTATCTGTGCCTAAAAGCACTCTAAAAGCAAAAAGGCATAATATAGACTACTTCTCATTTAAAACAATCTTGATAAATTACCCCCAATGTTTCTGTACCAGTTGGAAAATGGTCCCTTTTTCAGGTGTGTCAGGTTGGAAGCAATGTATTGCTTTTTATGCTAAATAAATTATCTTTGGGTTCAGGGCTGGACTGGCCATCTGGCATTTCAGGCAAATGCCAGAAGGGCAGGGGGGGCCTCTGTGGAACGGTCCCGTACTCCCCTTGGCCCGACGACTCCTTCGCCTTACAGTGGTGAAAGGAAGTCACCGGCCAGGAAGAATACAGGAATGGACCACAGTGGCCAGTGTCAAACTGTGCAGCGCTCCCTGGCCATCCCAGGAATCCAGGACACAAGTTCCCCATTCAGCCCAATCTCCGGCCCAGCCAAAAGAACAGACCTCCATTGCAGCCTTCATCGATGTCTTGTTCTGCACCATGATAGACTTTGAAAGTGGTTGATGTGACTCGAGGTGAGTGTAACACCTGTAAATGAAGGTCTGGCTCCTATCCCAGTGTGATGTAACCGTCCTTTACATGGTTTGTGTTGACACTGTACAAAGGCCCGGAGCTAGGTATGTGCTATCCGATGTCACTCGCTTTATAAAATAGAACATTCCACACCATTCTTCTCATCTCTTCACCTCTTGCTGTAATTCTAGCTCATTGTTTATCTCGCAACCACCGAGGAACAAGTTGTTGAGCAATTACATCTCGCTCTGAGTGTGAAGCAGTCTCCACGAGTGATAAACTGAGGTTTCTTGGGTTCAAAGATTCCATCAGTATGTGACAAGAGGCAATATCCGGCATGATGAACAGGAAGCGTCGCAGAATCAGACTCTACTGACTTGACCTGATTTCTGAGGTTTATGCAGCTATAAAAAAATTTGCTTTTGATGTGGCTTTTATACCCGCGACACCTCGCCCACATGCCACAGACGAAAGCTAGGTGCTTGGAAATAGGCTAGTTCAGACAGGTTAGTGACACCGCTACTTCCTCAGTCAGCAATATCTTCCACCTTGTTCTTTTTGATGTAGCAATTTCAAGGTTGAGGAGTATATTTACCTATTATATAGCCATATATAACACAACAAAACTTTTGTATCAGTATGAGATAACACACATATATATATATATATATATATATATATATATATATATATATATATATATATATACACATATATATACACATATATACACACACACACACACACACACACACACACACACACACATACTGATGCACAAGTTCAAATTCCAAACAGATACTAGAACTGCAGTAAAATCAATCCAAAGGCGATTTATTTCGCATCTAGAGTGACGCAATGTTCCCGTACCAACTTCAAACCTGGTGTGGAACTGTAATGTTACAAGCCACATGTATTTCTTTATGTTAAAGGGAACCTGTCAACCCCCGTGCCGGGGTGACAGGCTCCCGACCCCCTGCTACAGCCCCCTATACTCACCTGATCCCGCTTCTGGATCCGGTTGGGTCACGGAGATATCAGCCGCTGCAGTCCGGCGCGCGCGCTAAGAGATGAGTCCAACGCTCATAGAGAATGACGGAGCGCTGGACTCATTTCTCAGCACGCACGCCGGGCTGCAGCGGCTGAGATCTCCGTGACCCGACCGGATCCAGAAGCGGGATCAGGGGAGTATAGGGGGCTGTAGCGGGGGGTCGGACGCCTGTCACCCCGGCACGGGGGGTGACAGGTTCCCTTTAAGTAAATCCCCCTTGGGTTAATCTTTGAATGGTGTGCTATATGTGTGACTGGCTAGATGTGTGGCCTGGCCAAAGTGCGGCAGGGAAGGGCTTCACTCTCGCACTTCCCAGGTAAATGCAGATCATGTGATCACCTGTCTTCTACGAGGTCATAAACGTTGACACGTCCAGATAACAGAGTTTACCTATAAACCTTGACTCTTATTCACTCGACACTCACCTACTGGCAATATCAATATCGCAGTCCTTATCGACATAACATGGACTCTTCCCTCCCAGTTCAAGGGTGACGGGTGTCAGGAATTTAGCTGCCGCCGTCATGATTATTTTGCCAACGTTTGTATTCCCAGTATAGAAAATATGGTCGAATCTTTCAGCAAGTAACTCTGTTGTTTCCGCTACTCCTCCATTCACTACTGGGTAGAGTTCCTACAAAGGCCGGAAAAATATAGTTACCTAAATGTGATTTACATTTAACAGGTGCAGAGAACAAATATCCTGGCTGAACAATGGATCAAAAATAAGCAATAAAACAAACTATAAATCGCTTCATTATTAACAATTTATAATAAACTTACACAAATTCTCTTTCTAGAAGATTCTAGAAGGCTGGGATCAAGGCCAGACAGATAAGTATGATTTAAAGGGTTACAAGGGTCAAACTAAAACGGGTTATCCCGCGTTAGAAAAACACATCCGCTTTCGTCCAGAGACAGCACCGCTCTTGTCTCCAGGTTTTGCAACTCAGTTCCATTGAAATGAATGGAGCTTAACTGCAAACTGCACCTGAACTGGAGACAAGAACAGTGCTGTCTCTGGAAGGAAGTGGCCATGTTTTTCTAACCCTGTATAACCCCTTTTAGTTTAAGTTTGAGAACGCCATGTAACCCTTTAAGTCATACTTACCGATCTGGCCTTGATCCCAGCCTTCTAGAATCCCCCTCTTGCTACTTCTGTTCAGTTAATAGATTTCAGATACGTAACTATGTTTTACAATGAATATTTACTAGGAGCTTCCGGACAAGGTTCAGGTCATGGTAATTTAGCATGGAACTATTTTGGCCTATGTCCCTGGACTATTAGGCGGTGAAGAACGGACCGTGCAGACAGTATATAACATATTTTGCTTAATCTACGCGTATGATGACATACCTTGTCCAAGTATCGTGGGATGAATTTCTCCAAAGCCTTGGCTGTATGTTCGCTCACCTCAGAGGGTTTGATCACCACAGCGTTACCTTTACAGAAATAAGAGAGTGCAGTATTAGGCTATGTTTACACAACCTACATTTCATGACAAGAACGGACATTGTTTTCAATTAAAACGGCCGTTCTTGTCATAGAGAAACCTGTTGCATTGAAGTCAATGCAAACAACGGCCGTTTTTCGCTACGGCCATGGAAATAATTGACATGTCAATTATTCCTGGCACGTTGTGCATTGATTTCAATGCAACTTTCAATGCAACAACGGACACTGTTTGACACTCACTACAACAGCCGTTGTCCGTACCTTGTGTGAACATAGCCTTTAAGTCTAAACCTTCAAAATAAAACTCATTCCAGATACATGGAAACCTTACAAATCACTGTTTACCAGCGGCACTTTTCTCTGTGCAATAGGGAATGTGTACTTGACAATGATGGAAATAAAGGGCCACCGGAACGATCCAACTATTGTTTGGGCGGCTTTACCTGCACAATAATCCAGCCATATAATAATAAGCTCCTCAGACAAGTGCTGATGGATATGTACCTGCTGCAATGGCCCCCACCACCGGCTGCAGACAAACAACAAGGGGATAGTTCCAGGCTCCGATGACGAGGACAACACCCAGAGGCTCGTAGTTGATGTACACTTCATCGCCCAGCGTCATCAGGGTCTTTTTTACATGCTGGGGTGCAGCCCAATCATAGAGATTGTCAATGCAGAGATCAATTTCTGCAATGAGCCCCATCATCTCATAGCTGTAAGCAGAACAATCATTCTAGAGAGGGAAAAGAAAAAAAAGACAAAAAGACCCACGTTGTTATGTCTGCCGGACTATGAACATACGGTACTGGACCAGTACAACTCTGACTATATAAACGGATATGGAAATATAACCTCACACATCTGCCCTCCACATGTATAATCCTTATGTAATCTCTCCAAGGCCGGATTCACACTACGTTTTCACAGTCAGTTTTTAAATGGTTACTTTAAACATACAGAAAAACATGGTCAACCACATTTCTGTCTATGCTAAAAAAAAAAAAAAAAAAAAAAAAAAAAAACATGGATCAGCTTTGAGCCTTTTGTTTTGTTTTTTTACAATGGAAGTCAATGGAAAAGCAGTTCCAATTGGAAGCACACAAATGCATCTGTTTTTGCATCCCTTTTTTCCCCATAAAAACAGATCCATTAAACGGACAGCAAAAACAAAGTGTGAACCCGGCCCTAGGGGTAATATAAAGAACTGAACATGAAAAATAACTCAATTTTAAAGCAAATGTACCACTAAATTAACAGGTGTCAAAGTTATATAGATTTGTAATTTACTTTTATTAAGAAATCTTCAGTCTTCCGGTACTTACCAGCTGCTGTATGTCCTACAGGAAGTTGTGTATTCTTTCCAGTCTGACACAGTGCTCTCTGCTGCCACCTCTGTCCATGTCAGGAACTGTGCAGAGCAGCAGCAAATCCCCATAGAAAATCTCTCCTGCTCTGGACAGTTCCTGACATGGACAGAGGTGGCAGCAGAGAGCACTGTGTCACACTAGAAAGAATATACCACTTCCTGCAGGACATACAGCAGCAGATAAGTACTGGAAGACTGGAAATTTCTAAATAAAAGTAAATTACAAATCTATATAACTTTCTGACACCCCTTTAAGCTCAAAATGATCATGGGTGTAAATCAAGATGGGCTAAATATTGGTCCTTTGCTCGGAGATCCATCTTTCAGCTTCTAGCATGATCCCGGGTGGGAGCTGCGGCAATGAATGTAAATGTAATTCCGGGGCCGAGCTGTTACCTACAGCTGCCGACCATCAACTATTCTACCCACGATATCCAGCAGTAGCAGACGGGAATCGGGATCCTGAGAAGAGAGGCCGGCCCTGTGTATAGAGTGACACTGGATGACTAGTGGTATATATGCGGTATACAGCTAATCTATAGGATGGCTACTGATGTAGTATAGTCCTGGAGGTGGCCAGGCCTTCTCACACACACACAAGCACTGAAGCACCTTGTGCAGATCGGCTTTCAGGGCCTCCTTGATCTCGGCGTCATTTTCCACGATCATCGTCTTCAGAGCCTGTAGCTGCTGTATCCGGAAATCCAGCGAACGTGTCTTCCCAGTGGCAAACGCCTGCCGGGCCGTGTTCACAATCTTTTTCATCATTTTGAGTGGTCAGTCTGGAAAAGAGACTATGCTGTTAAAATAATGTTGGCAATAAAGTTATATATTTTTCTTTTCAAATAAACTGGTGTCGGAAAGTTATGCAAATTTGTAAATCAGTTCTATTAAAAAATCGCAATCCTTCAAGTACTCATCAGCTGCTGTATGTCCTGCAGGAAGTGGTGTCCTTCTAGTCTGACCTCTCCTGCTCTGGACAGAGGTGGCAGCAGAGAGCACGGTGTCAGACTAGAGAGAATACACCAATTCCTGCAGGACATACAGCAGCTGATAAGTGCTGCAAGACTGGAGATGTTCACACAACATATTTTATGTGGCAAGAACGGATGTTGTTTGCAATGAAAACAACGGCCGTTCTTGTCATAAAAAATGTGTTGCATTGAAATCAATGCAAACAGTGTACGTTGTTCACACAATGTATTGAATAAAGGCCGTTGTTCGCTACAGCCATGGAAACCATTGAAATGTCAATTATTTCCGGCCATAGTGCACTGAAATCAATGCAATTTTCACTGCAACAATGGCCGTTGTTGCAGTAACCTAAGGACAGTGAATGGCTGTCCTGAATGCCGGCAGCAGGGAAAACGTTTGAATCTCCGCGGCTCTGTAATGACAATATGCAGATACATAATGCCGGGTGCGGAAACCATCCAGGACAGCCAGTCACCGTCCCAAGGTCCACAAAATTTGCGGACGTGTGAATGCAGCCTAAGTTTTGCAATTGCTATTGATCTGGGCATGTATAATAGTGACGCATGTATAGTAGTATAGTATAGCATAGCATGTATAGTAGTATAGTATAGCATGTATATTATAGCATCTACAGTAGTGGCACATGTATAGTAGTATAGTATAGCATGTATAGTAGTGACACATGTATAGTAGTATAGTATAGCATGTATAGTAGTATAGTATAGCATGTATAGTATAGTATAGCATGTATAGTAGTGTAGTATAGTATAGCATGTATAGTAGTGTAGTATAGTATAGCATGTATAGTAGTGATGCATGTATAGTAGTGATGCATATATAGTAGTATAGTATAGCATGTATAGTAGTATAGTATAGCATGTATAGTAGTATTGTATAACATGTATAGTAGTGACGCATATATAGTAGTATAGTATAGCATGTATAGTAGTGACGCGTGTATAGTAGTATAGTATAGCATGTATAGTAGTGACGCGTGTATAGTAGTATAGTATAGCATGTATAGTAGTGATGCGTGTATAGTATAGCAGGTAAAGTAGTATAGTATAACATGTATAGTAGTGATGCATGTATAGTAGTATAGTATAACATGTATAGTAGTGATGCATGTATAGTAGTATAGTATAACATGTATAGTAGTATAGTATAGCATGTATAGTAGTGATGAATGTATAGTAGTGATGCGTGTATAGTAGTATAGTATAGCATGTATAGTAGTGACGCATGTATAGTAGTATAGTATAGCATGTATAGTAGTGACGCATGTATAGTATAGCATGTATAGTAGTATAGTATAGTATAGCATGTATAGTAGTGGCACATGTATAATAGTATAGCATGTATAGTAGTGACGCATGTATAGTAGTATAGTATAGCATAGCATGTATAGTAGTATAGTATAGCATGTATAGTAATGATGCATGTATAGTAGTATAGTATAACATGTATAGTAGTATAGTATAACATGTATAGTAGTATAGTATAGCATGTATAGTAGTGATGCGTGTATAGTAGTATAGTATAACATGTATAGTAGTGATGCATGTATAGTAGTATAGTATAGCATGTATAGTAGTGATGCGTGTATAGTAGTATAGTATAGCATGTATAGTAATGATCCATGTATAGTAGTGACATGTATAGCATATATAGTATAGCATGTATAGTAGTGATGCATGTACAGTAGTGATGCATGTATAGTAGTATAGTATAGCATGTATAGTAGTATAGTATAACATGTATAGTAGTAATGCATGTATAGTAGTATAGTATAGCATGTATAGTAGTGATGCATGTACAGTAGTGACACATGTATAGTAGTATAGTATAGTATGTATAGTAGTATAGTATAACATGTATAGTAGTGATGCATGTATAGTAGTGATGCATGTACAGTAGTGATGCATGTACAGTAGTGATGCATGTACAGTAGTGATGCATGTATAGTAGTGTAGTATAGCATGTATAGTAGTGACACATGTATAGTAGTATAGTATAACATGTATAGTAGTATAGTATAACATGTATAGTAGTGATGCATGTATAGTAGTATAGTATAACATGTATAGTAGTGACACATGTATAGTAGTATAGTATAACATGTATAGTAGTATAGTATAACATGTATAGTAGTGATGCATGTATAGTAGTATAGTATAACATGTATAGTAGTATAGTATAACATGTATAGTAGTGATGCATGTATAGTAGTATAGTATAGCATGTATAGTAGTGATGCATATATAGTAGTATAACATGTATAGTAGTGATGCATATATAGTAGTATAGTATAGCAGTGATGCATGTATAGTATAGCATGTATAGTAGTGACACATGTATAGTAGTATAGTATAGCATGTATAGTAGTGATGCATATATAGTAGTTTAGTATAGCATGTATAGTAGTATAGTATAGCATGTATAGTATAGCATGTATAGTAGTGACGCACACCAGCCCAGAGGTGTAGGGACTTGTATGGACACATCTGACACATGTGCGGAGACGTTTTCTTAGTGTATATAAGTCAGATATACAATAGAGACTGAACGCAGTGCGGCCACAGCCCTGGATATAAGCAGGAAAGAAGCAGTGATGGGAGGTGAGTTGTTGTTGATCAGCTACCCCTCCTATTACCCCTCCCATAGCTGCGGCCTATGTGTCTGCATCTGCCCCTGGGGTTGGGCGACAGTCCTGGCAGGGTGATGATCTGGAATAAGGCTGCACATGTGACAATGATTTCAAGTTGCGAAATGTAATTACTGAGAGATAAAGACAGACGGAATATCCTCCAGCACATACATTGTATACAGCATGAAACAATAGAGAAGGAGTTAGTGAGTATACACCCAGCAGGGGCCGGCGGTCACTCAGACGTCACAGTCCCAGGTGGTGCCAAACCAGACAAATGTAGAGATCGTCCAGTGCAAAAATAGCAAGGACGGCACCGACTAAGTAGACAACAACGGACGCTTTATAACACAGTGCACGGATACAAGGTAGCAGGTGCCGGCAACTTATATGAGTGACGGCCGTTCCGTGCTGACTCACGTCTCCACTGGAAGATACAGAATATCCTGCGTCTGTGCATATTCACACTTGCACATTCACACTCACTTGTGACGGCTGTTATTATGTGGTCGCACTGACTGAGCAGTCACACAATAGAGATGTAATAAGTGGTTGTGTAATGTAACGTCGCACTAACACACATGGATTGTAGGCCTCAGCCTTATCTAAGCAGCTCGACACGTACACATGTATATAAAGAGCGATCACATCCAGTGCGTGTGCTGGACTGTATACCATGCTATAGGTGCAGTGTATACCAGTATATATAGGAGCAGTGTATGTGCAGGGTATACCATGATATATAGATGCAGTGTATACCAGTATATATAGGAGCAGTGTATGTGCAGCGTATACCAGTATATATAGGAGCAGTGTATGTGCAGCGTATACCAGTATATATAGGAGCAGTGTATGTGCAGCGTATACCAGTATATATAGGAGCAGTGTATGTGCAGCGTATACCAGTATATATAGGAGCAGTGTATGTGCAGCGTATACCAGTATATATAGGAGCAGTGTATGTGCAGGGTATACCAGTATATATAGGAGCAGTGTATGTGCAGCGTATACCAGTATATATAGGAGCAGTGTATGTGCAGCGTATACCAGTATATATAGGAGCAGTGTATGTGCAGCGTATACCAGTATATATAGGAGCAGTGTATGTGCAGCGTATACCATGATATATAGGTGCAGAGTATACTATGATATATAGGTGCAGTGTATGTGCAGCGTATACCAGTATATATAGGAGCAGTGTATGTGCAGGGTATACCAGTATATATAGGAGCAGTGTATGTGCAGCGTATACCAGTATATATAGGAGCAGTGTATGTGCAGCGTATACCAGTATATATAGGAGCAGTGTATGTGCAGCGTATACCATGATATATAGGTGCAGAGTATACTATGATATATAGGTGCAGTGTATGTGCAGCGTATACCAGTATATATAGGAGCAGTGTATGTGCAGGGTATACCAGTATATATAGGAGCAGTGTATGTGCAGCGTATACCAGTATATATAGGAGCAGTGTATGTGCAGCGTATACCAGTATATATAGGAGCAGAGTATGTGCAGGGTATACCAGTATATATAGGAGCAGTGTATGTGCAGGGTATACCAGTATATATAGGAGCAGTGTATGTGCAGGGTATACCAGTATATATAGGAGCAGTGTATGTGCAGCGTATACCATGATATATAGGAGCAGAGTATACCATGATATATAGGTGCAGTGTATACCAGTATATATAGGAGCAGTGTATGTGCAGGGTATACCAGTATATATAGGAGCAGTGTATGTGCAGGGTATACCAGTATATATAGGAGCAGTGTATGTGCAGGGTATACCAGTATATATAGGAGCAGTGTATGTGCAGGGTATACCAGTATATATAGGAGCAGTGTATGTGCAGCGTATACCATGATATATAGGAGCAGAGTATACCATGATATATAGGTGCAGGGTATACCAGTATATATAGGAGCAGTGTATGTGCAGCGTATACCATGATATATAGGAGCAGAGTATACCATGATATATAGGTGCAGTGTATACCAGTATATATAGGAGCAGTGTATGTGCAGCGTATACCATGATATATAGATGCAGAGTATACTATGATATATAGGTGCAGTGTATACCAGTATATATAGGAGCAGTGTATGTGCAGCGTATACCAGTATATATAGGAGCAGAGTATACCATGATATATAGGTGCAGTGTATACCAGTACATATAGGAGCAGTGTATGTGCAGGGTATACCAGTATATATAGGAGCAGTGTATGTGCAGCGTATACCAGTATATATAGGAGCAGTGTATGTGCAGGGTATACCAGTATATATAGGAGCAGTGTATGTGCAGGGTATACCAGTATATATAGGAGCAGTGTATGTGCAGCGTATACCATGATATATAGATGCAGAGTATACTATGATATATAGGTGCAGTGTATACCAGTATATATAGGAGCAGTGTATGTGCAGCGTATACCAGTATATATAGGAGCAGAGTATACCATGATATATAGGTGCAGTGTATACCAGTACATATAGGAGCAGTGTATGTGCAGGGTATACCAGTATATATAGGAGCAGTGTATGTGCAGCGTATACCAGTATATATAGGAGCAGTGTATGTGCAGGGTATACCAGTATATATAGGAGCAGTGTATGTGCAGCGTATACCATGATATATAGATGCAGAGTATACCATGATATATAGGTGCAGTGTATACCAGTATATATAGGAGCAGTGTATGTGCAGCGTATACTATGATATATAGGTGCAGAGTATACCATGATATATAGGTGCAGAGTATACCATGACATAGGTGGAGGCTTCTGTGCAGGAATAACACTAATCCGGTAGCTTCTCTATGTGCAGATCTTTCATCTGATGCAACTATTGCTCAACCGTTCTGCATGAGCGTCGCAGTCACAAGGTCGGGAGCGTCTGTACCCAGCGTACACACTCGCAGAGACTACAGAGACTGCATGTACTTTATTATAAGGCGGCCATTAGCTTCCACAGAAAGGTGTACCCCATACCAGACCAGGTGATGGACCCTAGTACCCCAGTCACCTCCTGTACCCCAGACCAGGTGATGGACCCTAGTACCCCAGTCACCTCCTGTACCCCAGACCAGGTGATGGACCCTAGTACCCCAGTCACCTCCTGTACCCCAGACCAGGTGATGGCCTCAGGCTCTTAAGGCCCCGTTCCCACTGAACAAAGGTAGCGGAATTCCGCGACGGAATTGTCCGCCGCGGAATGCCGTTAGCCTCCCGCTCATAATGGGAGTCTATGGGAGGCGCGCACTCCTGCTCTGTACGCGCTGAAGAATGAACTTGTTCCCATAGACTCCCATTATGAGCGGAAGGCTAACGGCATTCCGCGGCGGACAATTCTGTTGCGGAATTCCGCTACCTTTGCTTAGTGGGAAGGGGCCTTATATGGCGGATTACTGACCACCCAGCTCACAGGTGAGGCTGCAGCTTGCAGATATTCTCCTGTCCCGGCTCTAATGTCACAGCACCGGGCATACACACAGCAGGGTGCACAGACAGCACCGGGCATACACACAGCAGGGTGCACACAGTAGCGGGCATATACACAGCAGGGCGCACACAGTACCGGGCATATACACAGCAGGGTGCACACACAGCAGGGTGCACAGACAGCACCAGGCATACACACAGCAGGGTGCACACACAGCACCGGGCATACACACCGCAGGGCACACACACAGCACCAGGCACACACACAGTACCGGGCATATACACACCAGAGGGCGCCCACACAGCACCGGGCACACACACACAGTACCGGGCATATATACACACACACACAACATGGTGCACACACAGCACCAGGCACTCACACAGTACCGGGCATATATACACACACACACAACATGGTGCACACACAGCACCGGGCACTCACACAGTACCGGGCATATACACACCAGAGGGCGCCCACACAGCACCGGGCACACACACACAGTACCGGGCATATATACACACACACAACATGGTGCACACACAGCACCGGGCACACACACAGCGCAGGGCGCCCACACAGCACCGGGCATATATACACACACACACACAACAGGGTGCACACACAGCACCGGGCATATACACCGCAGGGCATATACACCGCAGGGCACATACAGCACCAAGTATACACACTGCAGGGCACACACAGCACCGGGCATATACACCGCAGGGCACATACAGCACCTAGTATACACACTGCAGGGCACACACAGCACCGGGCATACACAGCACCTTGTATACACACTGCAGGGCACACACAGCACCGGGCACACACAGCACCTTGTATACACACTGCAGGGCACACACAGCACCTTGTATACACACTGCAGGGCACACACAGCACCTTGTATACACACTGCAGGGCACACACAGCACCTTGTATACACACTGCAGGGCACACACAGCACCTTGTATACACACTGCAGGGCACACACAGCACCTTGTATACACACTGCAGGGCACACACAGCACCTTGTATACACACTGCAGGGCACACACAGCACCTTGTATACACACTGCAGGGCACACACAGCACCTTGTATACACACTGCAGGGCACACACAGCACCTTGTATACACACTGCAGGGCACACACAGCACCTTGTATACACACTGCAGGGCACACACAGCACCTTGTATACACACTGCAGGGCACACACAGCACCTTGTATACACACTGCAGGGCACACACAGCACCTTGTATACACACTGCAGGGCACACACAGCACCTTGTATACACACTGCAGGGCACACACAGCACCTTGTATACACACTGCAGGGCACACACAGCACCTTGTATACACACTGCAGGGCACACACAGCACCTTGTATACACACTGCAGGGCACACACAGCACCTTGTATACACACTGCAGGGCACACACAGCACCTTGTATACACACTGCAGGGCACACACAGCACCTTGTATACACACTGCAGGGCACACACAGCACCTTGTATACACACTGCAGGGCACACACAGCACCTTGTATACACACTGCACCTTGTATACACACTGCAGGGCACACACAGCACCTTGTATACACACTGCACCTTGTATACACACTGCAGGGCACACACAGCACCGGGCATATACACCGCAGGGCACACACAGCACCGGGCATACACACAGCACCTTGTATACACACTGCGGTTTGGTTTGCCCCAGGGCGGCCGGTTAGCAGGCATCGCTCAGGATGGCCGCCCGGGGCTGTGGTGTATATGTTGCCCGGTAACTCACCTGCAGATGTCCGCGCAGAACCTGTCAGCACCGGGAGCGCAGAAACAGTGACACGGGCTGAGCTCCGGCCAGACCTTCCGTGAAGCTCCGCCCACCCCACGACCATGTGACTGCAGGCGTCGTGAGGCGATGGCTGTGGGAGTGCGCTGGTTACCTCAGGAGGGACATGGCGCCTCAGGCTCGGCCGCCGCTCACATTAACCCCTTCAGCACACACCGGTGGGGGTTTATTATTTGCTTTTTCCTGGCCGTATACTAATAACCGCCTTCTTGTATCCTGCAGCTGTATGAGGGATTGTACCATACCGGACAAGTAGTAATTGTCACCTCCACCATTCCGGGGTCTATCATAGTGGTCACCAGTCCCGGGAAGCCCCGCCCCCTGCTGGCCGAGGAGAGGAAGTGCCCAGTGCAGGCCTAGAATGTGTCCTCCCTCTGAGCTCCTCACTGCAGGGTATACATTCTGTTATATACATTCTATTATACATATACATTCTGTTATACATTCTATTATATACATTCTATTATACATTCTATTATATACATTCTATTATACATATACATTCTATTATATACATTCTATTATACATTCTATTATATACATTCTATTATACATTCTATTATATACATTCTATTATACATTCTAGCAGCTTCTGTTTATAAGCGCTGGAACAAAGTATCTCACCCTGCCGCGGGATGAGGGGTTACCTGCTGCTAAGGTAACCCTTCAGCCTGCGGCAGGCACCCCCTCATCCCGCGGCAGGTACCCCCTCTGCAGAGTCCTCTGCCTCCCTCCATGCTTACCTGTGCCCCTGCTGGTTCTTAAAGGGATTATCCAGCGCTACAAAAACATGGCCACTTTCTTCCAGAGACAGCACCACTCTTGTCTCCAGCTTGGGCGGGGTTTTGCTGCTCAGTTCCATTGAAGTGAATGAAGCTTAATTGCAAACCGCACCTGAACTGGAGACAAGAGTCGTGTTGTCTCTGAAAGAAAGTGGCCATGTTTTTGTAGCACTGGATAACCCCTTTAAAGCAAGCCTGTCTATCTATTTATCTACCTATCATCTAGAACAAAAAGCAAGTCCTGCTACTCCTCAATAGACGAGTAAATGGGTGCAAAATGCAGTATGCACTTAAAGGACCACAAGTGCCAGGATACAAAGCAAAAAAAAAATGCAGCACCCCAAGAATAAAGTAAAAAATGTGTGGTGGTTATTTCACCCAAAATCTGCAACATTTGGCTCTTACTAGGGATGAGCGAACTTTTGAAAAGTTCGGTTCGGTTCAATCCAGCAAACTTTCGTGAAGTTCGGATTCGTACGAACCGAACCTAAAACGAACCTTGCAATAACGGCTGAATAATTGCAGCTACAATAGTGGGAGTCTGATAGGGTAGAGTTTCGTTTAGTTGCAGTTGATAGTACAATGAAAAAAGTGGAAAAAAATCAAAGTGCAAAAATAGTGAAAAAAAATTAGTTAACATAGAAAGGAGATTTGCCTGAGGAAGTCGAGTCCAGATGATTGTAAGAAAACGCTGCCCACGGAAGCAGACTGGACCAGTTGTCCTGGCGTGCAGAAACGAAGTGTCGCAAATAGTTGCCTAGAATCTGATTGACCCTCTCCACTTGCCCGTTTGTCTGGGGGTGATAGGCAGAAGAGAAATCCAGCTTCACTTGGAGTAGTGAGCAGAGAGCACGCCAGAATTTGGAGATGAATTGAGAGCCTCTGTCCGAAACGATGTGAAGGGGAAGGCCGTGTAGGAGGAAGATATGCTGGTAGAACAGCTGGGCCAGACGAGGAGCGGATGGTAGTCCCGGAAGAGCCACAAAATGAGACATCTTGGAGAAGCGGTCAGTGACCACCCAAATGACTGTGTTTCCCGCAGATGGAGGTAAATCTGTGACAAAGTCCATGCCTATGTGGCACCAGGGACGGCTTGGAACTGGCAAGGGCTGTAATAGGCAGGCAGGCCTTAGTCGGGAGGACTTGTTTTTGGCACAGATGGTACAGGTAGCCACAAAGTCCTTGACATCTTGGAAAAGGCGGGGCCACCAGTAGTGGCAGGAGATCAGTTGCGTGGTCTTTTGGACTCCTGGGTGCCCGGCCACCAATGAGGAATGTCCCCACTTCAGAATCCTTCGAAGTGCAGGGCGAACATAGGTCTTTCCGGGGGGCATTCCCTGAAGAGCCGAGGTGGCGACTGGCATCAGACGATTGGGAGGTATGATGTGGCGAGGAGAGTCCTCTTGTCCCATGACATCAGATGCTCGGGAGAGAGCATCGGCTTTCAGGTTCTTCTCAGCCAGACGAAAATGGATAACGAAATTGAAACGTGAAAAGAAAAGCGACCACCTGGCCTGCCGGGGATTGAGGCGTTGGGCCGACTGGAGGTAGAGAAGGTTCTTGTGGTCCGTATAGATGTTGATCGGATGCCTAGCCCCCTCTAGGAGATGACGCCATTCCTCCAGTGCCAACTTAATCGCCAAGAGTTCGCGGTCGCCAATAGTATAGTTCCTCTCGGCAGGGGAGAAAGTCTTTGAGAAGAACCCACAGGTTCTGGTCTTGCCTGATGTGTCCTTTTGTGAGAGGACGGCTCCAGCACCCACTGAAGACGAGTCGACTTCAAGTGAAAACGGCTTGGTGGCGTCCGGGCGGACTAGAGCAGGAGTAGAGGCAAAGGCTGACTTTAGGCTAGTGAAGGCTTGCTCGGCCTCAGGTGGCAAATGCCTGGGATCCGCCTTCTTCTTAGTGAGAGCCACGATGGGTGCGACCAGGGTAGAGAAATGTGGGATGAATTGCCGATAGTAGTTGGCAAATCCTAAGAGGCGTTGGATAGCTCTGAGTCCCACAGGACGTGGCCACTGGAGAACAGCTGAGAGTTTGGCTGGATCCATCTGTAGACCCCGATCGGAGACAATATACCCAAGAAACGGAAGGCTGTGCTGATGGAAAACGCACTTCTCCGGCTTGGCGTACAAATGATTAGCCCGTAGTCTTCGTAGGACCTGACGTACTTGTGTCACGTGAGTCTGCTGGTCAGGGAAGAAGATCAGAATGTCGTCAAGATAGACGATGACGCAGACATAGAGGAGGTCACGGAATATGTCGTTGACGAATTCCTGGAAGACCGCTGGGGCATTGCATAGGCTGAATGGCATGACCAGGTATTCATAGTGCCCATCTCTGGTGTTAAAAGCGGTTTTCCATTCGTCTCCTTCGCGAATACGGATTAAATTGTACGCTCCCCTGAGATCCAGCTTGGAGAAGATCCTGGCTCCACGGAGACGGTCGAATAGCTTGGGGATAAGCGGAAGAGGATATCGGTTCTTGACGGTCACCTTATTTGGGCCCCGGTAGTCTATGCATGAGCGGAGAGAACCGTCCTTCTTCTGTACAAATAAGAATCCTGCGCCAGCAGGGGACGTGGATTTGCGGATGAAACCCTTCTGTAAGTTCTCCCGAATGTATGAGGACATGGCCTCAGTCTCGGATACGGAGAGAGGGTACACCCGACCTCGTGGAGAAGTTCCAGGAAGGAGGTCTATGGGACAATCGTAGGTCCGGAGAGGAGGTAGAAAAGACATCAGCCAAGTCTTGATATTCCGCCGGTAGGCTGGGTAGAGGCTTGACGGAGTCAGGTGACGTCATAGAGTACTTGGGCTGAAGAGACTTTAGACACCAGTTTGGACAGTCCAGGCCCCAACTGAGAATCTCCCCTGTTCTCCAATCTAGCTTAGGGGTATGTAATTGCAGCCAAGGGAGACCCAGCAGGATGTCGGAAGAGGAATGGCGCAAGACGTAGAAGGAGATCTTCTCCTGATGTAAAGCGCCCACTGGAGGACTAGAGGTGCCGTCTGGTAGTGCACAGCTTCGGTAAGAGTCTTGCCTGTGACCGAGGAGATAGACAGGGATCGGGCTAGCAGGGTCACCGGTAGCCGCCATCTTTGGACCAATGTAGCTGCAATGAAACTGCCTGCAGACCCAGAGTCGATGAAGGCAGTAGTCTGGTGAGTTTGTCCTGAGGGCGTCTGGATGGAAACTGTCATAGATAATCTTGGAGAGGTGGCATTCACACCTAGGGAGGCCTCACCCACCGGGCCTAGGTGCGAGTGTTTCCCAGACGCTGAGGACGTTGGGGACATCTCTGCCGGAAGTGATCAGAGCCACCGCAATAGAGACAGAGATTCAGCTCTACTCGACGAGCTCTCTCATCTGAGGTCAGGCGAGCTCGTTCTACCTGCATGGGAACTTCAGGAGTTAACTGGGGTGCTGGTGTGACTGGATTCTGGAAAACAGGTGCCAGCCGGTGATGGCGACGGGGCAAACTTAGTCGCCGTTCTTGCCGGACCTCCTCCTCTCTCTCGGAAAACCGATTGTCGACTCTGGTAGCCAGTAGAATGAGATCGTTCAAGGAGGTAGGAAGGTCTCGGGCGGAGAGCACGTCTTTCACCCGACTGGACAGGCCCTTCTTGAAGGTGGCTATTAGAGCGGCCTCATTCCAGTCTAATTCTGCTGCCAGGGTGTGGAACTGGATGGCGTAGTCGCCAACGGAGGAACTCCCTTGAGAGAGATTGAGGAGAGCAGTCTCAGCCGAAGACGCACGGGCAGGTTCCTCAAAGATGGAGCGAAACTCGGCCAGGAAGGTTCGAAGATTGGCAGCAGCAGGGTCATCTCGGTCCCACAGCGGCGTGGCCCAAGCCAGGGCTCTACCCTCCAATAGGCTGATGATGAAAGCCACTTTAGAGCGCTTGGTGGGAAACTGACTACTTAAGAGTTCAATATGCATGGTGCATTGAGTCAGGAATCCTCTGCACAACTTGGGATCGCCTCCGTATTTACTCGGGAGAGCCAGTCAAAGTCTCGAAGAGGCTGCAGGAGGTGGTGAGCGCTGGGCTGTAGTATGCTGCTGTAAGGCGGCAGTCAGTTGCTGGATCTGCTGCAACTGTTGCTGGATCTGTTGCGCCTGTTGGGCGACCACTCGGGCTATGTCACGGATATCAGGCACCTCGCCGGGATCCATGGTTGGAGCTAGGGCTGGGCGATATGGCCTAAAATTTATATCACGATATAATTTGATGCATGCACGATATAACGATATATCACGATATATCAATTTTTTTGTGTGTGTATACAAATTACAACACTTTAAGATTTTTTTAAGATGTGTATTGTATAACAGATCTTTTTCCAAACAAATCAGCCCACCCTGTGCCAGTCATCAGCCCTCCACTGTGCCATCAGCCCCCCTTGCCAGTCATCAGCCTTCCCCTGTGCCATCAGCCCACCCTGTGCCAGTCATCAGCCCCCCTTGTGCCAGTTATCACCCCCCCTTGCCAGTCATCAGCCCTCCCCTATGCCTTCAGCCCCCTTTGTGCCAGTTATCACCCCCCCTTGCCAGTCATCAGCCCACCCTGTGCCAGTCATCAGCCCTCCCCTGTGCCATCAGCCCCCCCTTGTGCCAGTCATCAGCCCCCCTTGCCAGTCATCAGCCTTCCCCTGTGCCATCAGCCCACCCTGTGCCAGTCATCAGCCCTCCCCTGTGCCAGTCATCAGCCCCCCCTTGTGCCAGTTATCACCCCCCTTGCCAGTCATCAGCCATCCCCTTTGCCTTCAGCCCCCTTTGTGCCAGTTATCACCCCCCCTTGCCAGTCATCAGCCTTCCCCTGTGCCATCAGCCCACCCTGTGCCAGTCATCAGCCCTCCCCTGTGCCATCAGCCCCCCTTGTGCCAGTCATCAGCCCCCCTTGCCAGTCATCAGTCTTCCCCTGTGCCATCAGCCCACCTTGTGCCAGTCATCAGCCCTCCCTTGTGCCAGTTATCACCCCCCTTGCCAGTCATCAGCCCCCCTTGCCAGTCATCAGCCTTCCCCTTTGCCAGTTATCAGCCCCCCCCCTTGCCAGTCATCTCCCCCCTGCCAGCCATCATGTCCCCCCAGCTAGGGCCATCATCAGCCCCATGCCAAGCCACCTGCCGACCCCTCTGCTACTTACCTTTCCTGCAGGGCTGGCTGATGGAGTCCGCGAGGCGAGACGGGCCGCGTCTTCTTCCCAGCATGCACTGGGAGAGACCTGACGTCACACGCATCGTCAGCTAGCACGCTGACGATGCGTGAACGGATGGCCCTGCAGCGCGGTACCACGGAGCGGTAAGTGAGAAGCTTATTCACTACCGCTCCGTGGGCATGTATCGCGATATGACGATATGCCAAAAATCTATATCGTCAACCGAATTGATGACGATATTTTGGCATATCGTTTATATCGCCCAGCCCTAGTTGGAGCCTACTGTAACGCCTGGAGTTGTGGATCCACTGAACCGTCACTAGCGATGGCACAAACCTCACCAGGGAGTGGAGTCTAAGGGGCCGCTGGTTTTTACCAGAGCCCGCCGCAAGGCGGGATGGGCTTGCGGCGGCAGGCGACCCCCAGGTCCCTACCCCTTGCTTGGTTGCTAGTGACAGCAGGCGAGGCGTGGCAGGAGCAGTAGGCAGGAGATAGTGCTGGCAAAGGTCTGTAGGCGTAATCGCAGGTGGCAGACAGTACTCAGGAACAATAGGAAGGCAGCGGACAGGGACTAGGGACCGGGTAGCAAACAGGAACAAGGACTGAGGTCAGAAACAACAGGGAGCTGGCACAGACGGAGACAGGAGCGGGGGGAGGTAAGCGCCCCCCGGGGCCGAACTGGTAGCAGCGCCGGGTCCCTGCACATGGACCCCGGCAGCTGCATGGGGCAGAGAGAGGTCACGGCGGTGGCCCGGAGCACGGGACGCAGCCGCGGCCGTGACACTGACGTGTATGAGGTCAAAAAGCCAGGTCTGGCCCCTCAAACTGTACACCGGAATAGGATAAAGCGCTGTGTGAGGGAGGATCTGCAAGACCTCACAGCATCCTGTCCAGTACCTGTACAGGCACCTCTGTCAGTCCCAGAGGCTCCATCTAAACCGCCCTCTCTTGAGGATATGTTCCGAACTGAGCCATTCCTCATGGCCATTGGCTATCAGGGAGTTCCTACGTACACTCCAGTCATGCCGCCCCCTGCGGCTCCGCATCCTGCGGTTCCTCCTCCTCGACCAGCTGCTGTCAATGACCCCCAACCTGTACCAGAGCAAGCTGCTAATGAAGCCAACCTCATGCTGAGACGGTCTGAGCGCTCAACTCTGGGAGCACTACCAATTCGCTATAGAGACCAAAGTCCTTAAACTGTTCCTGTTTTGTTTGTTGTTATTGTATGATTAAGAAGTTCTATGCAACGTTCAAGGTTCGTGCCTGGTCCTCCTGACCAAGAACTTTGTCTATTATCCAGCTATGTGTTGATGGACACTCAACTTATTGTATTGTTCTCTAGTGCCTGTCCCAGAGCCTTTACATGGACTATGGTCTAATTGCCTGAAAGAGACTCTACCAAACAGAGACACTTACCCAGTTCTTCCTAAAGCACTTTCATGATAATGTGATTGTCAGAAGTTTATTATTGCACTACAGTAGTCAAAAGGTTATTTTCATATCAGAGTCATATCTATATATTCTCTTCCTCTGAGTAAGCAGAAAAGTCATTTAGATAGTCTCAGAGTAAAGTGTGTCTTTTGAAAAAGTTTTTTTTCTCACACTGTATATTTTCATGTCAGAGTCAGACAGTTTCCTCCTCCTCTGAGTAAGAAGTCAGTATGTGTGTACAGCCTCAGAGAAAGTCTATTTTCTAAAGAGTATATTTTCTAACGAGTGTATTTTCTCACAGGGGTATTCTATTTCCTTCATATATTGTATTATGTTGTTTTCAACTGGAAAGGTTATGGGAACCAGTTTGCCTCTAGAAGTCACAGTCTTCACGTTCTTTTTCCAGTAGGGTAACGTATTTCATTGGAAACCTACTGTCCAAACTGACTGGAATTGAGGGTCACCCGCCAGCAGTTGAGTAGTCCTGACTTCCATGTCAGATGGTCCACGCGCTAACTACCTGTAACCAGAGTACGTTAGGCACCCCTAGGTGAAGTCCTGCCACTAGGGTTTTTCTTTCTCTTCATATTTCTCTTCTCTCACCTGTGCCTTGAGCGTGGGAAACACACACCTACATACTCACTCACACTCACATTCCTTCCCCTCGTCTTGTTGTATTGGTCCTTTATGTTTCATTCATCCACATCTATGCAGTGTCCCAGAACAGGCCCTTTGGTCTGCTGTTCTATCCCAACACTTTTTTATTATAACCATTCCTGTTCTGGAAAGCTATGGTTCACTGCAAACTGTGTGTATTGTGTCACCCCCTGCAGTATTCAGGTCTGCCATTTCATTCATTTCTTGTATGCATATTCAGTTATCAGTGCCTAAGGGTATTATGTCGCCCCCCCCCCCCCAGTGTTCAAGTATGGTACTTCTCATGTATATTTCACTATATATGCCTAATGGTGTGATGATGCAATGGCTGGATGTCACGTGACTGCCCCTGCTTCCATGTTAACTCCAATGGCCATCGAGCTTGGGCAGGGAAATACCATGTGACTTCCTCTCTTCCTCAGTCTTGTCCTCCACCATCAGGGGGACAGGTTCTGTGTGTGTTCTCTCTCCCCTGTCAGGAGAGACATACGTGTGCTCTGCTGCTCCAGTTCCACAAGAAGTGTTCCTGGCTGTGTTCTATTCTCCAGTCCTCAAGATTCTCATCTATTCTCAAGATCTAGGTGCCGTTCTTCAGTCATTCCTCTCATCATCTTCTCTAATCATCAACAGCAAGTATTTCATTTAAGTCTCATTCCACCCAGCATCTCATCCTCAGTATCACTACTACTCCCATCATTCAGTATGCTACTCTCACAGCCTATTGCAGCATCACCCATTACTCTGCCTTATACCCGGTTGCATCCGGAGAGACTGTTACTACTAGTTACCACCGTTACAATAAATATACAACTACCGTTGTTTCTGAACCTTGGCATTGGTGTGATAATTGGTGCCCTGACTAAGTCTCCTAATCGCATGCCTAGTCTCCGCTTGGTCAGGAGCCCGGTTTCCAGCTGTGATCTCTCATGCCTACACCGTGACAACCATCTAGCTAGCAGCTGCCCCGGTTCCTGCCCGCAACAACACCCTCTCAGCGGAGTGGCCCCTAGGGGCCTGGGCATCGCAGAGGCAGAACTTGTGCAGAACTGGCCCCCTAACGCATCGGGGAGGTGACAGTGGCAAGAACGGGCTAACTTTCTGGTGGTCTTCTGGAGGAATGTTGACCCAATGGGCAGTAACAGACATGTACTGCCCCTGCCCATAATTAAAGGACCAGACATCAGCACTGGGGTGCACGGTCTTGCATAACAAGAATCCCAATAAGTCGCCAACATTTTTCTACACAACTGTGCAGTGATGGCACAGCTTAAGGGACTTAAAAAAAACAAAAAACTTTTTGTTGTTGCGGCTAAACGGGGATCTCCTATTTTTTTTAACCTTATTGTAAAGATATAAACTGATTTTCCCTTAATAAAGTAGATCAGCTTGAACACTGAAGTTGCTTTCATGTGTCTTGGTTGATACTCACAGACAGCTGTCACATTAGATTTTTGATTAGGCAGCACCCAGGTATATCTGAGGAGACCAATTTAACATCTCACCCTAACAGGAGTGACATCACACATCCTGATATTCACAGAAAACCAGGATACAAGGGATTATAGGAGTAATAATCCCTTGTATCCTGGTCTATTCTGTGAAAAAAGTACAATTTTGTGTCGCCGTTGTTATTTTTACCAGATTTATAACAAAACCTTTCTCAAAGTTCGGTGACGAACTGAACTTTTTGCAAAGTTCGTAACGAATCTGGTTCGTTACGGTTCGGTTCGCTCATCCCTAGCTCTTACCATAAGAGCTTTTTCAAGCAGTGTAACAACATGTGCTCTTTCCAAAGTATATATGTGCTCACACAGCAATAGGTTAATCGAGATACAATCAATAAAAGTGCCGTACAATAGTATATATCAAAAATGACTTGTGCTTGTAGGTACAGTGCATACCCATAAGTGTAAGACATAATAGAGCAGACGCCAGAGAGCCCGGAAGAGACAAGAAAGTGAGGACCACCAGTAAGAGCAGCCCCCCAGGATGGGCACATGGGAAGAGCCGTGGTAAATATCTCCTCCTTTACCCTTACTGACATACATATTAAACTGATTTCCAAGGGACTTAATTTTTGCCCCAGTGCCAAACCTAATTGGTTGGAGCTAGACCTAGACATTGTTAGACTGGTGAGAAGGGTTATTCTAGCAGTATGGTTTAATCAACATCCCATACCAACCCCCAGGGGGGGTGCTAAGTCTTTCAATAGTGTACTGGACTTAAAGGGGTTGTCCAGCGAAAATCTTTTTCTTTCAGATCAACTGGTATCAGAAAGCTATATAGATTTGTAATTTACTTCTATTAAAAAATCTCAAGTCTTTCCATACTTATCAGCTGCTGTATGTCCTGCAGGAAGTGGTGTATTCTCTCCAGTCTGACACTGTGCTCTCTGCTGCCACCTCTGTCCATGTCAGGAACTGTCCAGAGCAGCAGCAAATCCCCATAGAAAACCTTGATTTTATATGAATCCCGATAGAAAACCTCTCCTGCTCTGGACAGTTCCTGACATGGACAGAGGTGGCAGCAGAGAGCACTGCGTCAGACTGAAAATAAAACATTTCCTGCATGACATACAGCAGCTAATAAGTATGGGAAGACTTGAGATTTTTTAATTGAAGTAAATAACAAATCTATATAACTTTATGATATCAGTTGATCTGAAAGAAAAAGATTTTCGTGGACAACCCCTTTAAAACAAATGGTCTTGAGAGTTGACAGTGACTTCCCCCCCCCCCCCCCTGCTCGGTTCCCCAGTCTTGAAGTAATCGGTATCTAAACGTTTTTATGAGCGTGGATGGTGGGTTGTACCTGGTGAGTTTAGCACTGGTGAGGCTTCACATACAGTTCAGTGATGTATAAGACTGCTGGAGTGCATATACAGCACAGAAGTAGTACAGGCAGTGCACCACCATCTCCCATCCTGTACTGTATAAGACTGCTGGAGTGCATATACAGCACAGAAGTAGTACAGGCAGTGCACCACCATCTCCCATCCTGTACTGTATAAGACTGCTGGAGTGCATATACAGTACAGTAGTAGTACAGACAGTGCACCACCACCTCCCATCCTGTATAAGACTGCTGGAATGCATATACAGCACAGAAGTAGTACAGGCAGTGCACCGCCATCTCCCATCCTGTACTGTATAAGACTGCTGGAGTGTATATACAGCACAGTAGTAGTACAGGCAGTGCACCGCCATCTCCCATCCTGTATAAGACTGCTGGAGTGCATATACAGTACAGTAGTAGTACAGGCAGTGCACCACCATCTCCCATCCTGTACTGTATAATACTGCTGGAATGCATATACAGCACAGAAGTAGTACAGGCAGTGCACCGCCATCTCCCATCCTGTACTGTATAAGACTGCTGGAGTGTATATACAGTACAGTAGTAGTACAGTCAGTGCACCACCATCTCCCATCCTGTATAAGACTGCTGGAGCGCATATACAGTACAGTAGTAGTACAGTCAGTGCACCGCCATCTCCCATCCTGTACTGTATAATACTGCTGGAGTGCATATACAGTACAGTAGTAGTACAAGCAGTGCACCACCATCTCCCATCCTGTACTGTATAAGACTGCTGGAGTGTATATACAGCACAGTAGTAGTACAGACAGTGCACCGCCATCTCCCATCCTGTATAAGACTGCTGGAGTGCATATACAGTACAGTAGTAGTACAGGCAGTGCACCACCATCTCCCATCCTGTACTGTATAAGACTGCTGGAGTGCATATACAGCACAGAAGTAGTACAGGCAGTGCACCGCCATCTCCCATCCTGTACTGTATAATACTGCTGGAGTGCATATACAGCACAGAAGTAGTACAGTCAGTGCACCGCCATCTCCCATCCTGTACTGTATAAGACTGCTGGAGTGTATATACAGCACAGTAGTAGTACAGGCAGTGCACCACCATCTCCCATCCTGTACAGTACTGTATAATACTGCTGGAGTGCATATACAGTACAGTAGTAGTACAAGCAGTGCACCACCATCTCCCATCCTGTACTGTATAAGACTGCTGGAGTGTATATACAGCACAGTAGTAGTACAGACAGTGCACCACCATCTCCCATCCTGTATAAGACTGCTGGAGTGCATATACAGTACAGTAGTAGTACAAGCAGTGCACCACCATCTCCCATCCTGTACTGTATAAGACTGCTGGAGTGTATATACAGCACAGTAGTAGTACAGACAGTGCACCGCCATCTCCCATCCTGTATAAGACTGCTGGAGTGCATATACAGCACAGTAGTAGTA
The DNA here is from genome assembly GCF_027789765.1 of Dendropsophus ebraccatus. Classification (NCBI taxonomy): domain Eukaryota; kingdom Metazoa; phylum Chordata; class Amphibia; order Anura; family Hylidae; genus Dendropsophus; species Dendropsophus ebraccatus. The sequence continues at coordinate 159,516,985 of NC_091458.1, forward strand.
CAGACAGTGCACCGCCATCTCCCATCCTGTACTGTATAATAATGCTGGAGTGCATATACAGCACAGTAGTAGTACAGTCAGTGCACCACCATCTCCCATCCTGTATAAGACTGCTGGAGTGCATATACAGCACAGTAGTAGTACAGGCAGTGCACCGCCATCTCTCATCCTGTACTGTATAATACTGCTGGAGTGCATATACAGCACAGTAGTAGTACAGGCAGTGCACCGCCATCTCCCATCCTGTACTGTATAAGACTGCTGGAGTGCATATACAGCACAGTAGTAGTACAGACAGTGCATCACCATCTCCCATCCTGTACTGTATAAGACTGCTGGAGTGCATATACAGCACAGTAGTAGTACAAGCAGTGCACCACCATCTCCCATCCTGTACTGTATAAGACTGCTGGAATGCATATACAGCACAGTAGTAGTACAGACAGTGCACCACCATCTCCCATCCTGTATAAGACTGCTGGAGTGCATATACAGCACAGTAGTAGTACAGTCAGTGCACCACCATCTCCCATCCTGTATAAGACTGCTGGAGCGCATATACAGTACAGTAGTAGTACAGTCAGTGCACCGCCATCTCCCATCCTGTACTGTATAAGACTGCTGGAGTGCATATACAGCACAGTAGTAGTACAGGCAGTGCACCGCCATCTCCCATCCTGTACTGTATAAGACTGCTGGAGTGCATATACAGCACAGTAGTAGTACAGTCAGTGCACCGCCATCTCCCATCCTGTATAAGACTGCTGGAGTGCATATACAGCACAGTAGTAGTACAGTCAGTGCACCACCGTCTCCCATCCTGTATAAGACTGCTGGAGTGCATATACAGCACAGTAGTAGTATAGGCAGTGCACCGCCATCTCCCATCCTGTACTGTATAAGACTGCTGGAGTGTATATACAGCACAGTAGTAGTACAGACAGTGCACCGCCATCTCGCATCCTGTACTGTATAAGACTGCTGGAGTGCATATACAGCACAGTAGTAGTACAGTCAGTGCACCACCATCTCCCATCCTGTATAAGACTGCTGGAGTGCATATACAGCACAGTAGTAGTACAGGCAGTGCACCGCCATCTCCCATCCTGTACTGTATAAGACTGCTGGAGTGCATATACAGCACAGTAGTAGTACAAGCAGTGCACCGCCATCTCCCATCCTGTACTGTAAGACTGCTGGAGTGCATATACAGTACAGTAGTAGTACAGGCAGTGCACCACCATCTCCCATCCTGTACTGTATAAGACTGCTGGAGTGCATATACAGTACAGTAGTAGTACAGGCAGTGCACCACCATCTCCCATCCTGTACTGTATAAGACTGCTGGAATGCATATACAGCACAGTAGTAGTACAGGCAGTGCACCGCCATCTCCCATCCTGTATAAGACTGCTGGAGTGCATATACAGCACAGTAGTAGTACAGTCAGTGCACCGCCATCTCCCATCCTGTACTGTATAATACTGCTGGAGTGCATATACAGCACAGTAGTAGTACAGTCAGTGCACCGCCATCTCCCATCCTGTACTGTATAAGACTGCTGGAGTGCATATACAGCACAGTAGTAGTACAGGCAGTGCACCGCCATCTCCCATCCTGTACTGTATAATACTGCTGGAGTGCATATACAGCACAGTAGTAGTACAGTCAGTGCACCGCCATCTCCCATCCTGTACTGTATAAGACTGCTGGAGTGCATATACAGCACAGTAGTAGTACAGTCAGTGCACCGCCATCTCCGATCCTGTACTGTATAAGACTGCTGGAGTGCATATACAGCACAGTAGTAGTACAGGCAGTGCACCACCATCTCCCATCCTGTATAATACTGCTGGAGTGCATATACAGCACAGTAGTAGTACAGTCAGTGCACCACCATCTCCCATCCTGTATAAGACTGCTGGAGTGCATATACAGCACAGTAGTAGTACAGGCAGTGCACCGCCATCTCTCATCCTGTACTGTATAATACTGCTGGAGTGCATATACAGCACAGTAGTAGTACAGGCAGTGCACCGCCATCTCCCATCCTGTACTGTATAAGACTGCTGGAGTGCATATACAGCACAGTAGTAGTACAGACAGTGCATCACCATCTCCCATCCTGTACTGTATAAGACTGCTGGAGTGCATATACAGCACAGTAGTAGTACAAGCAGTGCACCACCATCTCCCATCCTGTACTGTATAAGACTGCTGGAATGCATATACAGCACAGTAGTAGTACAGTCAGTGCACCACCATCTCCCATCCTGTATAAGACTGCTGGAGCGCATATACAGTACAGTAGTAGTAGTACAAGCAGTGCACCACCATCTCCCATCCTGTACTGTATAAGATTGCTGGAGCGCATATACAGTACAGTAGTAGTAGTACAAGCAGTGCACCACCATCTCCCATCCTGTACTGTATAAGACTGCTGGAGTGCATATACAGCACAGTAGTAGTACAGGCAGTGCACCGCCATCTCCCATCCTGTACTGTATAAGACTGCTGGAGTGCATATACAGCACAGTAGTAGTACAGTCAGTGCACCACCGTCTCCCATCCTGTATAAGACTGCTGGAGTGCATATACAGCACAGTAGTAGTATAGGCAGTGCACCGCCATCTCCCATCCTGTACTGTATAAGACTGCTGGAGTGTATATACAGCACAGTAGTAGTACAGACAGTGCACCACCATCTCCCATCCTGTACTGTATAAGACTGCTGGAGTGCATATACAGCACAGTAGTAGTATAGGCAGTGCACCGCCATCTCCCATCCTGTACTGTATAAGACTGCTGGAGTGTATATACAGCACAGTAGTAGTACAGACAGTGCACCACCATCTCCCATCCTGTACTGTATAAGACTGCTGGAGTGCATATACAGTACAGTAGTAGTACAGGCAGTGCACCACCATCTCCCATCCTGTACTGTATAAGACTGCTGGAGTGCATGTACAGTACAGTAGTAGTACAGGCAGTGCACCACCATCTCCCATCCTGTACTGTATATTACTGCTGGAGTGCATATACAGCACAGTAGTAGTATAGTCAGTGCACCGCCATCTCCCATTCTGTACTGTATAATACTGCTGGAGTGCATATACAGCACAGTAGTAGTACAGACAGTGCACCGCCATCTCCCATCCTGTACTGTATAAGACTGCTGGAGTGCATATACAGCACAGTAGTAGTACAGGCAGTGCACCACCATCTCCCATCCTGTACTGTATAATACTGCTGGAGTGCATATACAGCACAGTAGTAGTACAGGCAGAGCACCGCCATCTCCCATCCTGTATAATACTGCTGGAGTGCATATACAGCACAGTAGTAGTACAGGCAGTGCACCACCATCTCTCATCCTGTACTGTATAAGACTGCTGGAGTGCATATACAGCACAGTAGTAGTACAGGCAGTGCACCACCATCTCCCATCCTGTACTGTATAAGACTGCTGGAGTGCATATACAGCACAGTAGTAGTACAGGCAGTGCACCGCCATCTCCCATCCTGTACAGTGCTGGGTGGGGGGATTCTATACCGTAAAGGATGAGTAAGGAGTTGGTGACTACTGTAGTATAATTTCTGGTTTTGTTGAACATTTCTTGTATATAATGTCCTGTACAGTATATAGTACCACTCAGCACTGTACTGTAGGGATAAAACTGGGCACTATACGATGTAATATATGGGGACTGTAGGGAATTATTGGCGGCTGCTGGAACCAATTAAATCCATTTACATTATTTCCTTTGGGAAGACACTGCTCGGTTCTCAACCTGCCTTCCGGAACCAATTAAGTTCGAGAACCGAGGTCCCACTGTACAGTATGTGATGATTTGCCTACTGACGTGTTTTTTCATCCCAATTTAACTACTGAAGAGATGGAGTGTGTGAAATCCCTGATCCATGACCACGATTTGGTGATTAAACCCGCCGACAAGAGGGGGAGCAATGGTGGTCATGGATCGGGAAACCTATTTACATGAAGTTTGGACGACCGGGAGGTTTAGGATAAGCTTCCCGATGATCCAAAATTTTCCATGCAAAAAAAAGTGCACAACATATTACAAGAAGCACTCAATCAGGGTATAATAGATGAAAAGGGGGCTGAATTTTTGAATGTACCGTACCCAAGAATGTCTAAGCTGAAATTCATACCAAAAACCCACCAGGCGGATCCATCGTGTCAGGCCGCGGGTCTTTGCTCAACAATGTGTCCATTTATTTGGACAACATTTTACGCCCCCAGTAATATCGGCTAAATCACAGATTTTTTTGAATCAATTGAAAAACATCACTATACCCAAAGGAGCACTTCTTGTTACTTTTTTTTTTTTTAAATCTTATCTTTATTTTTGTATAAAAAAAATGTCCTTCTCTAAACAAAACATCTCTAATGCAAACCAAGAACAAAGCAAGATTCAAACAATCCCTTCAGGGTCCAATCATATTCGCATTTACATCCAATGTCAACTTTTTGTCTTTCACAATACTAAGCACCTGATAAACACTTGATTGCAACAACAATATGTTTTGACATTGCACATATCCCCCCCCCCCCCCGGCGCCAAGGGAGGGAAAAAAAAAAAATCACCCTTACAGGCAGCCAATACCAGTAGCGATAAAACGTTGCTTCTTCCTTCTTCCCTTTGTTTGTAGCAAATCATTTCTTACGGTTTCATTAGGGAGACAATATTACGCCATTCCTGTATTGCCGGTGAACCAGGGGACAACCAGTTCCTAAAGGTGGTATTACACGGATCGTTTATCGTTCAAAAAATTGTTAAATCGCTCAGATTTGAACGATAATCGTTTAGTGTAATAGCAGACAATGATTAAACAACCAATGAGAAATCGATGGCCGTTTAATAGAATTTGGACCTATATTTATCGTTGATCGTTCGCATGTAATAAGACGTCGTTCGGTGGTTTGCAGTAGTGACGACAGGACAACGCAATAAGTAACGATCATTGTTCCGTATAGTTGGGTGAACGATTTCAGGTCGTTCGCCATAGCGGTCGTTTTGAGTTCGTTTATTGTTCATCATCAAAAAATTGTTTTGTGTAATAGGACCCTATTGGTGCATTTACACTGAAAGATTATCGAATTTCGAATTTTCACAAGAACGATGGCATTTGAGCGATAATCGGCTCGTGTAAACACAGCAAACGATCAAGTGACGAGCGAGAAATAGTTAATCGTGATCTTTCGACATGTTCTCAGATCGTCGTTGGTCATTTGCTAAAAATTCGCAGATCGCTTCGTGTAAACAGTCTTTCAAAGAGTCACCCTATTTGTGAGATGGGCTTAAGCAATCTAGAAAAAATGATCGCAATAACGATTTTTCTAACAATTTATTAGTCTAAACACTGATCGTTTTAAAAAACAACCTTAAAAACAATCGCAATAACGATCGTTATAAAAACCAAATCATTAACGTTAAACGATCGATTGGGTGAATTAGCGCTTCGTGTAAACGGACCATAAGGATTGTCAGTTTAGCAAAAAACAGGCACTTGATGACAAAACTGTTGTCAGATACATTGCTAAGATTTGGGGATTCCCCCAGAACTGTAACATATAGAGAGAACAGTAGTTTTTTTTTTCAATCTTATCTTCCAGGATTTTAAATATGTCGTGCCCGTGCCAGGACTTCTGCAGCTCTGTGCACGTCCATAACACGTGCGTTACGTCTGCCTTACTTCTATAGCATCTATGACATAAGTCGTTATCTCAATACTGGATAATCAATAATTCTCTGACAGCAGTTTGTTGATCAATCACTGATTTTCTTTCTAGGATCTTTAGTGTCTTATTAGGCAGAGTGGTTTTAATGATTGACGAACGTAAACGAGAGCTACCCGATATCGTTCACCATATTACACAGAATGAGAGTCGTTACTTAACGTGGTTACTACGACCGTTTAAGGTGCGTTTACACGTAACGATTACCGTGTAAATTTGCGCAATAACGATTGATTTCGAACGATAATCGTACATGTAAACGCAGCGAACGATCAAACGACGAACGAGAAATCGTTAATTTTGATCTTTCAACATGTTATCAAATCGTCGTTCGCAAAAAATTTGCAGATCGTTCCGTGTGAACAGTCGTTCGCCGATTTAACCAATGTGCGAGATAGGCTTAAGCGATCGCAAAACCATTTTCCGTACGATATATCGTAACGTCTAAACGCTGATCGTTATGAAAAAAAATCGTTACTCCGACATAGTTAATCGTACGATCGGGCCAATTATTGTTTCGTGTAAACGCACGATTACTCCATCTGATTCCAGCAAATGAAGGAACCATGTGGAATTACACTAAACGATTAGTAAACAAGTAACGGCCGTTGTTTGCGGAATTACGGCCGTTGTTATAAAATACGGCTGTTTTTTACGTAGTGTAAACCCGGCCTTACAGCGAACGATTAACGATGATTTTAGGTTCAGCTTAAAAGATGCGATTAATGACACAAACGATTCTGATAGTCGCCTGCATTCACACCATCATTTAAATTCGAATGTTATAACGATTTTTCCCACGATAATTGTTCTGTGTAATAGGGCCCTTAGAGCCCTATTACACGGGACCATTATCGTGCAAAAAATCGTTATATCGTTCGAATTTAAACGATAATCATTCTGTATAATTGCAGGCAATGATCAGAAAATCGTTTGTATGTCGTTGATTTAGATCTGAACCTAAAATTATTGCTTATCCTTTGCTGAACAACGTTCGTTCAAGTTCCGCATTTTTTCACTAATTGTTCAGTGTAATTGCGCATTGTTTATTGTTTTGCTGGGATCAGAAGGAATAATCGATCATAGTAACGATCACAATAACGATTGTGGTAACAATCATAACTAACGACCATCGTTCTGTGTAATAAGGTGAACGTTTTCAGGTTAACGATAAACAATCTTGTTTGCGATTGTTTATCGTTAGTCGTTAAAAATCGCTCCGTGTAATAGGACCCTTAGTCAGTCTGCCAACCCACCGGTCCTACCTGGTAAAATAGGGAAAAAACAGACAAATTTTCACCTATCCTATGGCCTATATATTGTGCTGCTCAGGAACAGATAGGAAGCCGCCATGTCAGTGAATCTCTACGTGGATGTAACAGTTGCCTGGCGCAGTGGAAAGTTGCAGGAAGCAGCAGGGAACAGAACTACGTAAACAGTGCTTGCAGAGGATCAGGGCATGCGAGTATGCATTATTGTTGTAAAACATTAAAAGGGGCTGTCCTGAGACCTGATCGTAGTGTGCGGCCGCAGCATCAGAGACACTGTGCAGCTGCTGGACACATCGGGAATGATCGGGACCCTCCCCCTAAGAAAGGACCTCCACCTCGCCCAGTACAAGCTCGTAGTCAGTTCAGCCGGGATCGCTGCACCCTCCAGATAACAGTCTCCGGTAAAGGGGTACTCCGGGCCAGCTTACTTTCGGAGTTGTGCTGCTGGCTTTTTAGCACCACCATTCTGTGCCATGATGTCATGCTTCTAGCAGCAACGCTACCCGGGAAGTAAGCCAGCTCGGAGTGACCCTTTAAATGGGCATAAATAAGCCCCACCCAAAAGGGCCATCGTCAACCTGAAGAAGAATGATGTACCGACAAAGTCAGCGGCCGAGCTTTTCCGGTCTGTTTTATTTACTTATAATATACATTTATACAAGCCATAATAAAAAGGCGATATTTTTTGCAACAGTTCTGTGAGTTGTTATCTAAGAATACAGCATGCAGTTTACAAACAAGAGGTAGAAACACGGTATTAAAGACCTAGAAATGCACAGAGCCGCCGCCTGTCCATTCCACAAGCAGACACATAAATAAAAACACTTCAAATTAATTGGCAGAATTTTAGATAAATAATATAAAACGGCTGTCAAGTAAAATAAAAACACAATCTGCATTAAAATAATATTAACCTATTGCAATGGTGGTAAAAGGTACTACTATGACCAAGAGTATTATTAGCAGGACTCTCAATATCTGCTATTTAAGGGGAACTCTGGCCACAATTAAAAATCCGGTGCAAGAAGGGGGGAACATAATAAAGAATGTATACTTACCTGTCCTTGTGCCCCATCACTAGTTCTCCTAGGCCTCCTGCTGCGTCCTGACCGGAAAAAAAGTACCCGCTCAGCCAGTGACTGACCGCAGCAGTGTCCCACCTTAGTCACTGACTGGCTAAGCCCGGGCTGTGATGTTGCAGCAGCAGGAGCAACAGAAGGCAAGCGGGGGAACAGGGATGGGTAAGTATACATTCTTTATTGTTTCAATCATTTTTATTAGGAGGTTTTTAAAATTTTACAGTATACATTCTTTATTATGTTCCCCCCTGTCTGCACAAGATTTTTACTTGTGGTCGGAGTTCTCTTTTAAAAAAACATAAAAACCATAATAGATTCTGTTGGAAATTTGTCTGGAAACCGTAGACTGCAGTTTTTCTTTTTCAATCCTGCCCTTTCATAGCGGACATCGGTCTTATTATTGAGTAACATTAGTAATGGGCGCATGTGACATACTGGACCGCTGCCATTGGGGGACTCATTGTGGCAAAGGGAAAGTAGCAAAATTTCACAATACTTAAACCTTTAATACGAGCTATTTAGACCAGTAAAATACACAATGAAGAGGCTGCAAACATCTCATAATTATATATCCTGTGCTACTTGGTGGGGACGCTTGGCTTTACTCCAGACCTCCTGTATATACGCCGTGCAGCTGTTCCACAAGGGAGCGTGCAGCATTAGTCACACCTGCCTGGTAGGTCTGTGTATATCCTTCAGTTAGCAACCAAGTATAAATCTGCTATAATAAGATGAATGAAGCAGAATCTCAAATAAAGCTGCTGGTATATTGACTCCCCCAATTGCTTTTTATTACTTGAAGGGGCACTCCGGTGAAAAATTATGGGTGTTTTTTTTTCAATCAACAGGTACCAGAAAGTTATACAGATTTGTAAGTTACTTCTATTGAAAAATCTACAGTCTTCTAGTACTTATCAGCTGCTGTATGTCCTGCAGGAAGTGGTGTGTTATTTCCAGTCTGACACAGTGCGCTCTGCTGCAACCTCTGTCCATGTCAGGAACTGTCCAGAGCAGCAGCAAATCCCCATAGAAAACCTCTCCTGCTCTGGACAGTTCCTGACATGGACAGAGGTGGCAGCAGAGAGCACTGTGTCAGACTGGAGAGAATACACCACTTCCTGCAGGACATACAGTAGCTGATAAGTCCTGGGAGAGTGGAGATTTTTAAATGGAAGCAACTTGCAAATCAGATATATCTATAATATATATTTAATTTTTTTCCCCTTTCTTTCTTCCTGGTACCAGTAGATTTGAAAACTTTTTTTTTTGCAGTTCCCCTTTAAAAATGACCACTGTGCCAGTTCTAGGTTTTCAATTTTGTGAACATAACAGCCTAAAAACAAACCAAAAACTTATCTAAAACCACAAAGCTTAACAAACGGTGGCACAAAGATTTTTTTTGTTAGTTTTTCATGTGGAAATGCAGTATGAACCCAGAACTGTTTTCTACAATTCCAATAAAGCTATGAAAATGTATACAAAGAATACGTCCATATAAAAGGAGTCGGACCTGGATGTGACCGTTGTTTTTTTTTTTTGCTATGGCAGTTTTACTAAATAACAAACTATAAAGGACAAAGGCTCATCCAAAATGGCTGCGGAGAAGTGTGAAAACAAGTGGACGTGGCATAGGTGAGTGGCACCGCTGTTCTGAAAATAAAAAACGTTACCACGTACTGGCCTCCGGTGAGCGTAACTCTAGTCATACAGGTCACGCCACAGTTTTGTCTACTAACCTTTGGTGCCATAGCTGTGAGCTGCTCTTACTGCGCCATCTACTGGTTAGACATGTGAGCTGCACTCACACACTACAGACTTGGGAGCATAGATAGAAGCTATACCTAACAGAGTAGTAGTAGTCACACACAGGTCTAGGTTACAGCACGGTCTGCCTTCTCTAACACTGTCCATGGAACAAGGTTACACCTGATTAGAGTAAGTACATATCACATGCACAAACCAATATACAGGCCGCACGCACACGACACCTGCATAGAAAGCAAATACCAACAGAAGAAAACCCATCAGTCATCAAGTATTAGACAAATAGATACAAAAGGGTCACAAGTCGGCTCTTTTTTTTTTATACAGTTTGTAAAGTTTTTAGGAAGCTACATATTAAATTCCAACTTTTTGATACATACATTGTAATAACTTTTTTTGTCCATTGTGCCTTGTCATATTGATAAGAGTTCCAGACGAGATAATAATTTACAGTTTTAAGAAATTAGTGCAAAATAAATTGGTTTAAAAGTAGAACATCAAGTAGCCGCGTTATCATAAAGGAGAGTAAATGAAGAAGAAGGATTCTGCACGGCCGAGTTGGTTTTTTTCTTCGGTTCCTCCTCAATATAAAGTGCTTGTCTTTTATTTGTCGGGTTCGGACGTTGTCCCAGAATCCCCAGGTAAGTAAACACTGAACACTTCACTACTGGAATACTGGGGGCGCTGCTCTTACCGCTTGGCTTTGTCCCCTCCATCCTGCCCCCCCTAGTTCATTATGTAGAATACATTTCCAGGGGTCCAGATTTCCTCCCGTATTTGGTTGGAAGGCGTTTAGCGAGGAGTGTCTGTAGAATAAGGCAGCCTTCCTGCTGTCCTCTGATTTTACTTCCACTCGGAAAGCCACCAATGGAGGATCTGGTTCTTCCGATGTCCAGGTATATATATATACACAGAGCTACACTCCAGCAGTCCTGCGGATCCCGTTAATATTCATACACAGCTACCGCTCCATAGAGAGCCGACAGTCTGCCCTCCACACTCGCTTTATCTGGGGAAAAGAGAAGCAACAGATGTTTACAAGAAGAAACCTGCAGCTCATGTGACCGACATGTGATACCTATCCACAGTATATAGGGGATAAATGTATGATGGCTGGGGACCGAGCACCGATCAGAAGCATGTGTTCTCACTAGAGATGAGTGTCACCCAAGCACGCTGGAGTCCAAGTGTGGCTGAAGTTGGATGCGGCCCTAGAGAGTCCTGGAAAACATGGATGCAGCCCATGGTCTAAGGTCATATCCATCTTTCCCAGATTCCTTAAAGTGTCACTGTGGTTTAAATTTTTTTTGCAGAAATCAATAGTACAGGTGATTTTAAGAAACTTTGTAATTGGGTTTATTGGCTGAAAAATGCATTTTTATCATTAGAAAGCAGTTTGAAGCTCTCCCCTCTGTCTTCATTGTTCTCTTATGGAGAGGGGAGGGGTGGAGGGAGATGAGGCACCAAAATAGAACAAAGAGTTAATTTACAGCTACATCACTGGGCTATCTCCTCTGAGATCAGCACTGACCTCTCTGACCTCTGAATACCATCTTTCACACAGGTTCCGCTGTGTAATCCTCTGCTCTCTGCTGGTGACTAATCCCCCCCCTCCCCTCTCCATAGGTTACACAGGGCCAGACTGATGTAGACCAGTGGAAATTTCCTGATAATGAGCAGTGGATGACAGAGAGGAGGGGGGGGGGCTGGGGAAAGTCTTTTTGAATGCAAATAATGGCAGATTTGCCTAATACACCCAATTACAAAGTTTCTTAAATGCAAATACAGCTGTGGGTAAGAATTGGAGGGTACACTAGCAGATCAAAGGCAATCTGTCAGCTGTAATTCATGTTCCAAACTGCTGCCCTATTAGATGCTGTTAGGGCAGGAGACACATGGTACCTTTCATATATCCTGCTGTGCTTCCAGAATGTAGAAAATGCTATTATTCCCTGGTATAAAGAGTCAAGAGACTTTCCCGAGCTCCTGAATAGATACAAGCTGGAATCTCTGCAGTACAGCACGGTCAGGGATGGGAGAGAGGAGACATTACAGCATGGTCAGGGATGGGAGGGGGAGAGAGAGGAGACATTACAGCATGGTCAGGGATGGGAGGGGGAGAGAGAGGAGACATTACAGCATAGTCAGGGATGGGAGGGGGAGAGAGGAGACATTACAGCATAGTCAGGGATGGGAGGGGGAGAGAGGAGACATTACAGCTTGCTGCCCTGCAGGAGCTCAGGAAAGACTCTCTGACTGGCTAGATGGATATATAAGAGGTAGAAGCATCTAACAGTGCCAGCAGTTTGGAACCTGAATTACAGCCGACAGATTCCTTTTTAAACGTTTCTATCCCACAAAATGTATAATAATAGGATACGGGGATAAACTAAGAATTATGATAAAGTTCCTCATAAACACAACACACAATTGTACAGCCTGGATGTTCGGCCTCTCACACAACCGTACCGTCAGGTCCACATACTATTCCCAAGTGCAAACAGGATAGGACCCTCTGAATTCTATGGCCCCAATGCACACAGATAGGACCTGCACTTACACAGTCCGTATCTATGGAACAGAGGGGCCTATAGACGTCAATGGGTCCCTGAGAAATATGAACGGAATACGGACTATCCTCCAACAGATCGGTGGTTTTGGGGCCTTAGAGATACATAGCGGATTTCCTACTTTTAAACAATTATTTATATCTAATAAAATATCGGTATACACACCATGTATAGATGCATATTATAACGGACATAATGAAAAGAACGTCCTGCCCTAGGACTCTTACATTTATGGACGTTGTCGATGTCTGCCGGGCTCTGTAGGATCTTTGTTAAACCTTCTAGAAGAAGTGCCGCTCTGTGGTAGCGATAGGCGATATCTTCTGTTTGCTGGAACATCTCATCTAGTGCAGCCGACTGGACCTGGCGCGAGGGGGAGAAAAATATCGCTAAGGACTTTATTATGTACAATGAGATAGGATGGACGGACAGAAGAGATGAGCAAACTTCAAGCATGCTGGGGGAACGTCCAAACCAGAGCATTTGGCATTGGATTAATGGTGGCTGGGGAAGTTGGCGGCCCAAGGTCGACCTGGAAAGCATGAGCTCTATGGCCTGTGGCTGCATCCATGTTTCCCAAGACTTCTCAAGGCTGCATCCATCTTCTCCAAAAAACAAATGCCGAATGTTCTGGTTTGGAAAAACCTGAGCGTGCTCGAAGTTCTCTCAACTCTTAAGGACGGCCGGACGGCCAAATGAAATACAGGCCTGAGAGCCACACCATCGGGTGTCCATAATAACACTAACCATTGTAGTTCCTACAGACTGTAAGACTGAAGGTTGTGGCACTGCAGCTTTGCGCTCAGTAACGGCCAGCTTACCATTTCCACAGCGCAGTTGTAGATGAGTTTTTCGGCCGTGACGCTGTTGATCTCATCGATGAATCTCTGCTTGTCTGAGAAGAAGCGATTGAGCTGCTCGGTCAGCTTCTTGCACATGCTGATGCAGAACTTGTATCGGTCGTTCATGGTCTTCACCACTGCAGGAATACAGCGAGACGCTCAGGGTTACGCCTTCTTACCGATTCACTCAGACACATCTAGTGAGTAATAAACATTTTACCTTGCTTTACAGCACTGGAAGGGGTCAGCTTTGCGGATTTGATCTGAGATTTGGCGAGCTGTAGGGAGGACGCCAGGAACTGAGCTGCTTTCATGTAAAGGACCAGCTGTTCTACTTGTCTGAGGAAACAATAGCAGCTGGGTCACAGATTGTCCTTAGAGCTGGGGCGGGGGATACAGATCGGGATGTAACCGGCCGTGCTGGCTCATCACACATACACGGTTCATTACATCTCTCTAACACAGAGGAAGAAATATAAAAGTCCTTTTACACCAGCTGATCATCAGCCGGGAGTGTTGCTAGAAAAGCTCCTCCGGCCGATAATCAGCCTGTGTAAAAGTATCAGTGATCAGGAAAACACCGAAACTTGGCTGATCGCATCATTTAGTCGTAACAGATGTACGGCTGATGGCAAAGGGAAATCGACAGCACAGATATGTATATATCCAGACGACAAGCAGTTCATACTTACCTGCTGCTCTACTGTGTGATCCAGCATCCCGCTCTCCTGTCCTCTGGCCACTGCTGTATCTTCAGGCCACAGCTGCCTCCAGAATGACTGAGAGACAGAAAAAGTGGAGGCGGCAGCCAGAGAGCAGGAAGGGAGGAGCCAGAGATGGGGATACCAGATCACGCGGCAATGCAGAAGGTAAGTATACACAGTGTGATCTGAAAAACTTACATCATGGATATAAGAATATACATACTTTCAGTTTCCATTGCTGCATGAACGATACAAGGACAATTTGTGCAGTCTGGGCGCTGGATTTGTTGTGCCGTGTAGAGGCTCGCTGATCAGCGCTTGTTTGTGTCCTTGCATGACCCCATGTAAAAGGACCCCAACACCTTGAAAGTTGCACAATATCCATTTGTCCCGGTCACTTACCCCCATTCCTTGCTCAGCTGACTGATCTGATCGACCACCACACTTTCCTGGATGTGGTACAGAGACACGGCGGAGGTGCAGAGATCAGAATTCCCACTGCAACTTGCAGTCAGCTCCATGACGCATTCAGTAAAGGTGAGCATCAGATTGAGGTGTCGCAGAGTCTCGGTGTGTTCCCGCTGATCACAAAGACACAGAAATATACAAGTCACTGCATGTGTGCATCAGAAGGACACAACAATGGGGGGATGGGTGGCAAAGTGTCCGCTCCTACCACACAGCGGACACGGAGCCAGCTGGTTTATATACAGGTAATAAAAGATACGGGACGAGCCGGGTCAGAACAGAGAACGAGGAGAACGTGATTCAATAAAACCAGCAGACGGCTAAAATAACTGGGTGGGAGCTGGACCCCCGGTGAACTCGGTGAGATGAGGATTTTACAGGTAAAACAAACCACACTAGACAGTCACCTAATGCACCATAAAGGAAGGGAGCGTTCCCCTACTACACATCTATATAATGGTGCGGGCGATCATTACTGATCTCTGTGCAGCCCTCAGCCGCTCATCCCCTAATACAGGGAGCAGTGTACAACCAGGGGCTGGTGATTTGTGACATATTTAATGACAACGATCGCTCGTCAGCTGATCCCTGTCTCTATTACACGGGTGAGATCTACCCGATTCAGCACATAATGGCTCAGTGGACTAAGGCCTTTACCTGCAGATACTTGCAAATATCTGAGAATACCAAAGTGTGCACCATACAGAACTTACATAGAGGAGCAAAAAACACAGGGATAAGAATCTCGGCGTCTCCTGTGCAATAGGGACATATCAGCAGGTTAGATTCGTCCCACCTGCTGATAGCTGCCCTTTAAATGTTTCCCTATTTTAGAGAAGTAGCCGCCTTCAGATTAGTTTTAAAGCAGAAGTCCGGCAAAATTTTTATTAAATTATAGTATTGCCCCCCCCAAAAGTTATACAAATCCCCAATATAGACTTATTACGGGAAATGCATATAAAGGGCTTTTTTCCCTGCACTTACTATTGCATCAAGGCTTCACTTCCTGGGTAACATGGTGATGTCACTTCCTGGGTAACAGGGTGATGTCACTTCCTGGATAACATGGTGATGTCACTTCCTGGGTAACAGGGTGATGTGACGACCCGACTCCCAGAGCTGTGCAGGCTGTGGTTACTGGAGAGGATGATGTCAGAGGGATGCTCTGTCCCTCCAGTGCCCTGTGTCCCTCAGTGTCCCCCTGCCATCATCCTCTCCAGCAGCCACAGCCCACACAGCTCTGGGAGTCGTGACATCACCATGTTATCCAGGAAGTGACATCACCATGTTATCCAGGAGGTGACATCACCATGTTATCCAGGAGGTGACATCACCATGTTATCCAGGAGGTGACATCACCATGTTATCCAGGAGGTGACATCACCATGTTATCCAGGAAGTGACATCACCATGTTATCCAGGAAGTGACATCACCATGTTATCCAGGAAGTGACATCACCATATTATCCAGGAAGTGATATCACCATGTTATCCAGGAAGTGACATCACCATGTTATCCAGGAAGTGACATCACCATGTTATCCAGGAAGTGACATCACCATGTTATCCAGGAAGTGACATCACCGTGTTATCCAGGAGGTGACATCACCATGTTATCCAGGAAGTGAAGCCTTGATGCAGTAGAAAGTGCAGGGAAAAAGCCCTTTATAAGTATTTCCCGTAATAAGTGTATATTGGGGATTTGTATAACTTTTGGGGGGACATACAATACTTTAATAAAAAATTTTGCCGGACTTCTCCTTTAATCATCAAATAAGAGTTCTTACAAATAAACAACAAGATCCCAGCTGAAGTGCCGTGATTTTACTCCAACTGAGTTTTTACTGAAGCTTTCAGCATCAGACGCTTTCTGCTGATCCAAAACTCATCTGACAAACTGCAAGGCTGAAAACGTTGCATCGGCCGTTGTCCTAGGAGCTCGGGCTTTCCTACCTCCATGAGAGTCTCCTCCGGCAGCTCAGGGGCCTCGAATGTGATGAAATCCTCCAGACTGGGGGGAGAGGTGCCGTAGGACATGAACTTTAAAGCTGGTGCCGCGTCAGCGCCTGGAGGAGAGGAGCCCATGTGAACTGCAGAGGGCGATCCCATATACACCCGGCCACTAGTGGAGCACAGCGAGCCCCCAGAGCTGTTTGAACCAACTATAGAAAAGAACAAACCGGTTACAACCATATAGGTGACTTCAATGTCTATAATCTTGCAGATGAACAGATATGTCATGTTGTATTTTTTGCAGGCCTTACCTGAAGTGGCTCGAGCCCTCATCATCATATGAGTACATGTGGGAGGGGTGGCACTGCTGGGGGGAGACCCAACAGTGAACAGAACCCCTCGATTCACCATGGAAGGCACGGTCAGGACGCTCCCTGTAGCACCAGAGGGGACTGGAAACAAACACATGGGATCAATGGAGAGGAGCACCTATCTGCCCGGCAGCTCCTACCGGACTCGATAAAGAGGAAACTACTAATGTCACATGCCGACCACCCCAACCAACATAGTAACATGGAAAACAAAAAATGGCATCTTCTGACAACTGCAGGTTTAGTAGATAAATGCCCCAACCTGTATCCATGGGTCGCTCGGAGTTCAGGCTGTCCGTGCTGCCCTGGTAGTGCTGTCCTCCCAGGATAGTTCTGCTGCTCTGATCTGACAGTTTCCCAGCACTCACAGACCTGGAAAAGACCAATGTATTGTTTCCTGTATTATATTTCCATTGTTTCCTGTAATAATTAATCACATTAAGAGCCAACATCATGTGATAATTCCAAAAAACCCAAAGACTAGAAGTCCCCATGTCTGTCTGCGGGTGTACAGATATGTATACGGCCACAATCCTGATAGTGTCTCGCCTCTCCGACTGCTCTTATACCTGGTTCTTCCTCCTTCTGGCGTCCTCAGAAGTAGAGTTTCCCAGAGATGAGGACATCATGTGCGGGCGAGGTTATGTCCCTACACAATGCTGGAGACACCTACCTGCCCCCCTTACCCCTCACATCTTGGAAGGTATACTTCCTGATCAGACTGAAATCTGGATAATTCGGAGGTCGGGTCATCTCTTCATGTTCTGCGAACTGTTCTGAAACCATTTCTGCAGAGTGGTCGGAGACAACGAGGGAATGGGGCTGCCATAAAGGGGGGCACCTGGTGTGCAGACATGTTTAGCTAGATGGTATCAAACTAACATCCACATGAACGCCAGGACTAGAGGGGAGCGCAGCTCCGGCATGCCCGAGTCCAATGGTTGAATACCGGTGGCTGGAGAGGTTGGATGCCGCCCTAGGTAGTCCTGGTGGACACATCTTATGGCCTATGGCTATATCCATGTTTTCCTGGACTCCCTAGGGCGGCATCCAACTTCTCCAGGCACCTGTATTCAAATGCTGCTCAAAGATGGCTCCACTCTAGTAGGCAATCTGGACGGTCAGACGCTCATACACAACACAGGCCGGTGTTTTATGGAAAAAAGACTTTCTATAACAGCAGATATCCGCTGGTAAGTTCGTCTGGCCTCCAACACCCAAGGGGACATTTATCATTTGCGGTTTTTTTTATTTTATTGCATTAGTGCATTTTTTACGTGCTGTGCAAAAACACCAGTCATGCGCAAAATGTATCATTACATGCACGGGCCTCGATAAATGGAGGCCTGCTGCGCAATATAACAATCAGGCTAATAAAGAAGATAACATGAAGCAGGAAACTGCTCAAAAATAGCACAAACTCCTCGATAAACGTTGCTTAACTTTTTACGCCGTGTCCAAAAACACCAAATTACTCTAAATAATGGCGCCAACACAATGATAACCGTGCACCCTAACGTTACAGTGACGACATTCATACGCAGTACAGATGACAGGACCCCTCGGGCAGGGAGCAGGTGGTCTCCCCCCAGATCTCCAACACGCCATCTTACCTCCCAAATGCGGCTTTGCCTTGTTCTGCAGGGCCGGCCTTCTCACTGACATGAGGACAATGGAAATGAGAGCAGTCCCGCGGCTCCATCAATTCTTTGACCTGTACCAGCGTGTCCACAGGGCCCGGGCGGGTGACCAGGGCGGGGAGATTGGAGGACGCTTGGGTTTTAGGGATTTTGAATGGAGCAGTGGCCTGGAAAAGCAACGCAATCACATGCTGCATTACAGGAGAACTCCGGGCAAAATCTATTATTAATATGTTATTGCATTAGCAAAGTTAGACAAATTCCTCATGTATACTAATAATGGGAAATGCAGCCGGGAGTATATACCGGAAGCGTCCAGCAGGGGGTGCAGTATATGTAGTTTAATCATCCCCATTCGCTGTGCTGCCCGGTGCCCGTGTGATCTTCCTCCCTCCTGCCCCATGCCTGTGTGATCTTCCTCCCTCCTGCCCCATGCTGCCCGGTGCCCATGTGATCTCCATCCCTCCTGCTCCATGCTACCTGTGTGATCTCCCTCTCTCCTGCCCCATGCTGCCCGATGCCTGTGTGATCTCCCTCCCTCCTGCTCCATGCCGCCCGATGCCGGTGTGATCTCCCTCCTGTCCCATGCTGCCTGGTGCCTGTGTGATCTCCCTCCTATCCCATGCTGCCTGTGTGATCTTCCTCCTGTCCCATGCTGCCTGGTGCCTGTGTGATTTCCATCCCTCCTGCCCCATGCTGCCCGCGTGATCTCCCTCCCTCCTGTCCCATGCTGCCCGGTGCCCGTGTGATCTCCCTCCCTCCTGTCCCATGCTGCCCGTTGCCCGTGTGATCTCCATCCCTCCTGCTCCATACTGCCTGTGTGATCTCCCTCCTGTCCCATGCTACCTGTGTAATCTCCCTCCCTCCTGTCCCATGCTGCCCGGTGCCTGTGTGATTTCCCTCCCCCCTGCTGCCCGCTGCCTGTGTGATCTCCCTCCCTCCTGTCCCATGCTGCCCGGTGCCCATGTGATCTCCCTCCCTCCTGCTCCATGCTGCCTGTGTGATCTCCCTCCCTCCTGTCCCATGCTGCCCAGTGCCTGTGTGATCTCCCTCCTGTCCCATGCTGCCCGGTGCCTGTGTGATCTCCCTTCTGTCCCATGCTGCCTGGTGCCTGTGTGATCTCCCTTCTGTCCCATACTGCCCGGTGCCTGTGTGATCTCCCTTCTGTCCCATGCTGCCCGGTGCCTGTGTGATCTCCCTTCTGTCCCATACTGCCCGGTGCCTGTGTGATCTCCCTCCTGTCCCATGCCGGCCGATGCCATGCAGCGGGGTGAGTGGCAGATAAGAAGCATTTACATGACCTCAGGGCATTCCCATCTACCCCTGACAAACCTTGGTGGGCGATCCTATGATGGTGGGTAGGGGGCTTTTATAGAGCCACTCGGAGCTCCTGGGAGATGACCCCATGTGTTTGGTAGGAGAGGCTCCCAGGCTGACCGGCCGTGCTGGCTGTGGAGAGTGGCTGAAGCCGTGTCCGGCATAGGAGGGGCAGACGGGGTCCGAGTGTTGCTTGCGCAGCTTCTGCTTGTTCTGATAGATGTCGGTGAGGGTCGGGGCACTTGGCAGCCGTCCACCGAGCAAACACTGAGGAGACTGCGACTGCGGCACCGGGGAACCTGGGCACAAAAGGAAGATGGCTTATTCCTACTTATTCAGCTCAAACATTCAGAATGAAAAGTAAATAAAGAGAAGAAGGAGAAGGAGGAGAAGGAGAAAAAGGAGGAGGAGGAGAAGGAGGAGGAGGAGGAGGAGGAGGAGAAGGAGTAGAAGGAGGAGGAGGAGAAGGAGGAGGAGAAGGAGTAGAAGGAGGAGGAGGAGAAGGAGGAGGAGAAAAAGGAGGAGGAGGAGGAGGAGGAGGAGGAGAAGGAGGAGGAGAAGGAGGAGAAGGAGAAGAAGGAGAAGAAGGAGAAGGAGGAGAAGGAGGAGGAGGAGGAGGAGAAGGAGAAGGAGGAGAAGGAGGAGGAGGAGGAGGAGGAGGAGGAGGAGGAGAAGGAGGAGGAGAAGGAGGAGGATGAGAAGGAGGAGAAGGAGAAGGAGGAGAAGAAGGATTAGGAGGAGGAGAAGGAGAAGGAGGAGGAGGAGGAGAAGGAGAAGGAGGAGAAGGAGGAGAAGAAGGAGGAGAAGAAGGAGGAGAAGAAGGAGGAGAAGAAGGAGGAGAAGGAGGAGGAGAAGAAGGAGGAGAAGAAGGAGGAGAAGGAGGAGGAGAAGAAGCCGCCATCTGTAATACAAAGTGGATACAACACAAGAGGGACGGTGCACGGCCGATTCCCTGGCGGGGCCCAGCGAATCCTTGTGGCTTTGCATTACTCCTCACGCCCCGCACACGGCATAGAACAGTATGTAGGATTTGCTGAGACCGTTCTTTTACTAATTGGAAAGAATCAGGTCAATACTTGAAGGAGGCCTAGCTGCTACAGCCTATAACACCATCACATATTGCAGAATTAAACGAGTACTCCCGTGGGAAAAAAAGTATTTCAAATCAACTGGTATGAGATTTGTAAATTACTTCTATTTAAAAATCTCCAGTCTTCCAGTACTTATCAGCTGCTGTGTGTCCTGCAGGAAGTGGTGTATTCTTTCCATTCAGACACAGTGCTCTCTGCTGCCACCTCTGTCCATGTCAGGAACTGTCCAGAGCAGGAGAGGTTTTCTATGGGGATTTGCTGCTGCTCTGGACAGTTCCTGACATGGACAGAGGTGGCAGCAGAGAGCACGGTGTCAGACTGGAGAGTATACACCAGAGGAGAGGACACACAGCAGCTGAAGCTGGAAGACTGGTGATTTAAAAAAAAAAAATAGAAGTAAATTACAAATCTATATAACTTTCTGACACCAGTTGATTTGAAAGAAAGATCATCGGAGTCCCCCTTTAAGGTATACTACAATAAGTTTCTGTTCTCATGGACTATATACTGACATGTACTTGGGTTTAGCTCTCTGATATTCTCGGTGTACTGGGTGTGATTACGGCACCGGCACGCCTTCACTGTCTGCTTGGGTCACAGCCAATAACCTTTGTTGGAGTTGAGTGGTCGGCTCAGGTCAGACGGCTCGGAGTCATTCCAGGTAAGGAGTTGGCCTGGATGACTCGCATGTAGTTCACCTCGCTATACTGTCAGCCTCGGCCTATACTATGGGCTATATTATGGGATGGGAGCGAGCCGGTGATAAAGGGGGCTCCTGCTGGGACACACTATACGTCTCTACTCACATAGGGCAGATTACAGCTCCCTGACATCAGTTTTATCCAGATGACACCCATGCTTGGGCGGCCAGAATTGTTAATAAGACATCCAATATTGAATATGCAATTATTTCTGAGAAATCTATATTTTAAGGGGCACTCCAACCCCAGACATCTATAACATATCCATAGTGTATCCAATGCCCTGTAGACAGGAGGCCGCCTCTGGAGCGCACACCTAACCTGCCTGAATGCGGCTACCGGAAGGGACCACGACCGCAGAACATCCAGGTGAATCCACAATTCACGGAACTCCCATAGAGGTTAATGGGAGTCCTGTCAGTTTATGCTGTTTCTGTACCTTCCATTCATTTCTATGGGAGGTATATAAACCCATCACTCGGCTGTTTTCATAATCCTGGCCACTTGCACTTCCAGTGACCCGGCCGGGGGCTAAACCTAAGTCTTGGGTAAGGCGTGGGTTCTAAAAGCTGGAGTCACATCTATCAGATATTTATGGCATTCCCTGTGGATGTTCTATAAATGTTTAAGGTGAGGATACCCCTTTAAAGCAGTTATCCCTGGAGACAAAAGCAGTGCTCTCTCTGGAAGAAAGCGGCCATGTTTTTTTAACGCTGTATAAACACTTTAAGTATTATTTGTTTTGAAGCCAAACAATTTAGAATTGCAAATACAATCAGAACCATGAGAGAAATCGGCGTCCCCTGTGGCTTATAAGGAATCTCTGCAGAGCATTACCTCCTGAGGAGCTTCTACTTCTGGACTCGTGGCCTTGAGCATGACCACAACAACAATGGCCGATCTGCTCTGGTATGGTCCCCACTGTGAATGAGAGCAGAACATACAAGGAGACCGTCAGCACTGGCGGCAACTGTGATGGCTATTAGGTTTTTTAAGAACCTACACACACACACACATATATATATATATATATATATATAGACACACACATACACACAACCCAGCATACCTTTATATATATATACAGCCCAGCAAACGTTATATATATACACAGCCCAGCATACACACACACACATATATATATATATGCACACACACACACAGCCCATCATACACATATTATATATAATATATATATATATATATATATATATATATATATATATATATATATATATATATATATATATACAGATCCCAGCATACCTTTATATATATACAGCCCAGCATACCTTTATATATATACAGCTCAGCATACCTTTATATATATATATATATTATATATACATACACACACACACATACATACATACATACATACATACATACATACATATATATATATATACACACACAGCTCAGGATACGATTTGCTTTCCCCACCGCCTGGTTGCACTGGTGACTCATTGTGAGGTGTCAGAAATCACTGCTCCTAAATCCTTCTCTTCTGAACTCTTTTCCAACACAGTACTGCCGATGTGATACTCGGATAGAGGATTCATCCTCCCCAAGTGCATTATTTTATATTTGGAAACACTGATCTGCAGTTTCTATATTACTGACACCTCCAGGAATATCAGCCCTATTGCACACTTTAGTGTCATTAGCAAACAGATAAACCTTACCTACCAACCCTTCTCCTATGTCACTATCCTTACCCACCAACCCTTCTCCTATGTCACTATCCTTACCTACCAACCCTTCTCCTATGTCACTATCCTTACCCACCAACCCTTCTCCTATGTCACTGTCCTTACCTACCAACCCTTCTCCTGTGTCACTATCCTTACCTACCAAACCTTCTCCTATGTCACTATCCTTACCCACTAACCCTTCTCCTATGTCACTATACTTACCTACCAACCCTTCTCATGTCACTATCCTTACCCACCAACCCTTCTCCTATGTCACTATCCTTACCCACCAACCCTTCTCCTATGTCACTATCCTTACCTACCAACCCTTCTCCTATGTCACTATCCTTACCTACCAACCCTTCTCCTATGTCACTATCCTTACCTACCAACCCTTCTCCTATGTCACTATCCTTACCTACCAAACCTTCTCCTATGTCACTATCCTTACCCACTAACCCTTCTCCTATGTCACTATACTTACCTACCAACCCTTCTCATGTCACTATCCTTACCCACCAACCCTTCTCCTATGTCACTATCCTTACCCACCAACCCTTCTCCTATGTCACTATCCTTACCTACCAACCCTTCTCCTATGTCACTATCCTTACCTACCAACCCTTCTCCTATGTCACTATCCTTACCCACCAACCCTTCTCCTATGTCACTATCCTTACCCACTAACCCTTCTCCTATGTCACTATCCTTACCTACCAACCCTTCTCCTATGTCACTATCCTTACCTACCAACCCTTCTCCTATGTCACTATCCTTACCCACCAACCCTTCTCCTATGTCACTATCCTTACCCACTAACCCTTCTCCTGTGTCACTATCCTTGCCTACCAACCCTTCTCCTATGTCACTATCCTTACCTACCAACCCTTCTCCTGTGTCACTATCCTTACCTACCAAACCTTCTCCTGTCACTATCCTTACCTACCAACCCTTCTCCTATATCACTATCCTTACCTACCAACCCTTCTCCTATGTCACTATCCTTACCTACCAACCCTTCTCCTATGTCACTATCCTTACCTACCAAACCTTCTCCTATGTCACTGTCCTTACCTACCAACCCTTCTCCTATGTCACTATCCTTACCTACCAACCCTTCTCCTATGTCACTATCATTACCCACCAACCCTTCTCCTATGTCACTATCCTTACCCACCAACCCTTCTCCTATGTCACTATCCTTACCTACCAAACTTTCTCCTATGTCACTATCCTTACCTACCAACCCTTCTCCTATGTCACTATCCTTATCTACCAACCCTTCTCCTATATCACTATCCTTACCTACCAAACCTTCTCCTATGTCACTAACCTTACCTACCAAACCTTCTCCTATATCACTATCCTCACCTACCAACCCTTCTCCTATGTCACTATCCTTACCTACCAAACCTTCTCCTAAGTCACTATCCTTACCTACCAACCCTTCTCCTATGTCACTATCCTTACCTACCAACCCTTCTCCTACGTCACTATCCTTACTCACCAACTCTTCTCCTATGTCACTATCCTTACTCACCAACTCTTCTCCTATGTCACTATCCTTACCCACCAACCCTTCTCCTATATCACTATCCTTACCTACCAACCCTTCTCCTATGTCACTATCCTTACCCACCAACCCTTCTCTTATATCACTATCCTTACCTACCAACCCTTCTCCTATGTCACTATCCTTACCCACCAACCCTTCTCCTATGTCACTATCCTTACCCACCAACCCTTCTCCTATGTCACTATCCTTACCTACCAACCCTTCTTCTGTGTCACTATCCTTACTCACCAACTCTTCTCCTATGTCACTATCCTTACTCACCAACTCTTCTCCTATGTCACTATCCTTACCCACCAACCCTTCTCCTATATCACTATCCTTACCCACCAACCCTTCTCCTATGTCACTATCCTTACCTACCAAACCTTCTCCTAAGTCACTATCCTTACCTACCAACCCTTCTCCTATGTCACTATCCTTACCTACCAACCCTTCTCCTACGTCACTATCCTTACTCACCAACTCTTCTCCTATGTCACTATCCTTACTCACCAACTCTTCTCCTATGTCACTATCCTTACCCACCAACCCTTCTCCTATATCACTATCCTTACCTACCAACCCTTCTCCTATGTCACTATCCTTACCCACCAACCCTTCTCTTATATCACTATCCTTACCTACCAACCCTTCTCCTATGTCACTATCCTTACCCACCAACCCTTCTCCTATGTCACTATCCTTACCCACCAACCCTTCTCCTATGTCACTATCCTTACCTACCAACCCTTCTTCTGTGTCACTATCCTTACTCACCAACTCTTCTCCTATGTCACTATCCTTACTCACCAACTCTTCTCCTATGTCACTATCCTTACCCACCAACCCTTCTCCTATATCACTATCCTTACCCACCAACCCTTCTCCTATGTCACTATCCTTACCCACCAACCCTTCTCCTATGTCACTATCCTTACCTACCAACCCTTCTTCTGTGTCACTATCCTTACTCACCAACTCTTCTCCTATGTCACTATCCTTACTCACCAACTCTTCTCCTATGTCACTATCCTTACCCACCAACCCTTCTCCTATATCACTATCCTTACCCACCAACCCTTCTCCTATATCACTATCCTTACCCACCAACCCTTCTCCTATGTCACTATCCTTACCCACCAACCCTTCTCCTATGTCACTATCCTTACCTACCAACCCTTCTCCTATGTCACTATCCTTACCTACCAACCCTTCTCCTATGTCACTATCCTTACCCACCAACCCTTCTCCTATGTCACTATCCTTACCTACCAACCAAACCTCCTATGTCACTTACAAACAAATAAAAAAATAAAAGAACAGGACACAGAACAGGCCCTTGTGGCCGCCATGTGTAACCAGTCTCTGCTCAGAATACACACCATTAAAAACGACTCTCTGATATCTCTCCTTCAGCCGGGGGTGTAACTACCTCTGTAGCGGCTGCTACAGGGCCTGCCTTTTATAGAGGGCCCGGTCCAGCAATGGACAAGACCCCCTGGGGCGGCATCACTGACAGCACTAGTGGTGGAGCGGCCCCCCAGGTGCTGCAAAGCTCCCTTTAACTGCTGGAGCTCCTGATAAGCGTTTGCAGTTAACTGCAGAGCTGTGATGGCAGCACAGGGAGCCACTGACTCCCCGCCCTGACAATCACAAATCCACTGAACTATCCAGCTCTTCTCTATCAGCTCTTTATGGGGACCTGTATCTCAGGCTTCATCATCCTAACCAATGTAACTCACTGGCTATACACTATGAGCAGTTCTAGTGCGGTAGGAATATCCTTTCAGTAGTAACACTTACCTAATGGAGAATATGGACGAGAAGAGCCAGTGGATAATCGCCGTCCAGTCGCTGACACCATGTCTCCTGAACTAGGAGATCCAGATCCAACCTTTAAGAAACCCATGGGGCTGGTATTAGAACGCCTCACTGCCCCCGATCTGTAGGAAAAATACACACTATGCATCAGGAACACGTCCGCCGCCAGCTTCACCTTTACAGGAATCGCACCGATTAGTGCATCTTGGTGGGGTCGTATACTGGGTCATTCATCCAAACACTCCTTAAAAACACATTATTTATTGATATGTATAGGCATTAAAGGGGTATTCTCACCTCAACTGATAGAACTGAACCTGTACGACTTGTCTAGGTAGATATTTTGAGTGAGAGAGTGTGTGTGTGGTGTGTGTATGTGTGTGTGAGTGTGTGTGTGTATGTGTGTGTG